>NC_072737.1:87538449-87690338 GCF_026930045.1 Uloborus diversus | reverse complement strand
AGTATTCTTTTCTTTAAACTTTATTAAGCTTCTGTGACTTTTATGTGTATGTTAATATGTGTATACTATTCCTTCTCTAGCATAAGTTTATAAAAAAATTTGCGCATGATGGCAAAATCGTTAGCCGCTTTATCAACGGTAGTTATAATATAGCTGTTTTTTAGGTCCTCTATCTTTTTTAAAGTTTTTTATTAATTATGTTGTTATTCTAAATCACCTGAAGCTTATAACAATAACTGAATTCATCCAAAATATTTTTTTTCCTTTCTAGAAAGCCTTTAGTGGACCAATTGTATTTATAAGCAAGTTTTAACATAAAAATATCCAATTCTTTGCAAAACAATTTTATGATCGTTCTTTTATTTATGTGGCTTTGCGGCCGAAATTTGAACCATTTTCCATCAAGTTCTTTAATGAGTCATCTTGAATTATTCTGAAAACCCCTATAATAATATGCTTATGATCTTTATCAATATAGTTTTCAAATATATTTTCATTGCAGATACAGTCCGTTTCCTTTATTTGTTCTATATAAGAAATTAGTAAGTATAAAAAATTTGCAATAATAAAACAAATCTGAAGATAGCGGCTCAAAATTTAACTGCAACTTTACCTGAGAACCAATATCCGGAGCATCTTTGGTTACAATTGAATAAGGAAAAGCCATATGTATTGATCAAATATTTCAACTGGTTTACAAAATAATGAACGGCAAATGAGATTTCCTTGATAGAACAATTTTATGATTCATAAAAAAAGCTAAAAATAGGTAAATAAATAAATGAAAAAATGATGATAAAAAAAGAGTATAAAAATGTAAATCCTAAATGGATAGTATAAACAGAAGAAAAAAACCCTTCATTTATTAAACACTCCGAATTTACAAACCAGATTTCATCACTTTTGGAATGTAAATTATATCGTTTACAAACATTAACTATTCCCCTGGGTAAAATTCTTTGCATCATTTTGTGAACTGCAAGTGCACTTTTACCACACATTAATGTTGTTTATAAACATATCCAAATAATTTCCTTGAAAAGGTAATTAAGTTGAAAGCTGAGTAAGAACTCTGAATGTCTTCAATTCCTTGAAATACTGCCTTAATTCGCTCAGCGTTTGGCAATTTATGGGCTCTTTAGAGTTCGTTTGATACGTTTTATTACTTTTGCAAATATCAAAGACTTAAAGAGCAAAAAAGAGAAATAACTCCTACCTACGAACTGGAGAGCAATTAAAAACTTATATCTTAATGCATGCAGAAAATGTATGAAACTCTTTTTTGCCGTTTATTTCAAAAGTTAGACTGACAAGCGGTTTCTCCACTTTTTCCTACTTTAGTTGAGATGTAATAAAAACAGAATTACATTAAGAAAAATAAAAAAAATGTGTGTCATAAGGACGCACGTCAGAAGTGAAAGTTTTATAGATTTGTTTTTCTTTTTGTATTCCAAATCGTCACCTCACCGGCATGTTTATTTTCTTGCCACGCTCTTGTTTTTTCTACATCTAACTGAAGCATAATCAAAACAAAACAGTGTATTTTAATCATAAAAATTGATTACAAAAAACGAGAAAACTAAATGCTCGAAATAATCATTTTGATTACTGCCAAAAACAGTGGCAAATTATAGTAATTTTAAAGTTAATTTTGCTAATAAAAGTTAACAAACTAATATCAAAACTGAACTACAGCGAAGTGGATTGCACTTCTAAACGGATGACTTGATTCAAAGAAGTAATCAAAAACCTGCATCAGTTGAAAAGTTTAAAAAGACAACTTTCTTGTATTTCTAGAGTTCTTCCTCAATATCAGGAAGTTTTAAAGCCACAGTCAGACAACTCTGCAGAATACAAATACAAATACAAGACGACATGAAACAGGCTCTGGGCCCAACTAGACTGGTCCTAGTCAATTTACAATCCCCAGTGAAGATCAATGGCCCTATTAAAACTAACTACTCCCTTGCTCATTACCACCTCTTCCGGGAAGCTGTTCCAAGGTTCCACTACCCTGCTAAAACAATAATTTTTCCTAATATCCATGTTAGCCTGAGATTTAAATAGCTTAAAAAAATGACCCTTTTTCCTGTTTTCAGTGCTGAACTTCAGCCCCGTAACATCTTTCATTTGAATAAATTTAAAAAACTGAATCATGTCCCCTCGATTTCTTCTTTGCTCAAGACTACATTTTTAGCATTCTAAGCCTGGAATCGTAGTCTAAATGAGAGCGTCCATTTACTAGCCTTGTAGCCCGCCTTTGAACCCTTTCCAATGCATTAATATCTTTCTTAACTTAAGGAGACCAAAACTGAACAGCGTACTCCAAACAGAAGGTAACTGCGCAAAAAGACATCGAGACAGGCACCGAGAACTAACTGATGAACGCAGTATTTCGAAGAGTATCGAAAACAGTGAAAATTACTGTTGTGAGTATGATGACAGTTCAGCTCATCAATTTTTCAGTTATTCTATCACATAATTTATGATTTTTTACAGTTTCGTAAATAATATTCTAGAAACCATGCTTTGAGCTCACCCTGCCACCCCGTAAATATCTGTAGATATCTCCCGCAGTTAAGTAAGAAGTGGACAGTTGGCTTTTGTGGTTATGTTTGTATTTATGTGATTTCTTGTGCTAATGAGTCAAACCAAACACATTATTATATATTTTATGAAAGAACAAATGGAGTTTCTACGAAAGTTAGCTACACATGTTATCAATCACATTATCATACAACCTACATTATCAACCGAGATATCAACTGGTTTTCCCTCAAAAAGTTAAGATATGGTTAAATTACAATAATTACTCACCTCCTATAACTGTTTTGGAGCGAAGTTACCAAAGATTAACAAATAAGTTCATAATCAATACACAAATTTTCCGTTCGTCGATCAACATCCTGCTGTACCACATTGCACAGTCAAAGCTAATTCCGATCGATACCGAGTGCAATTTTTACTTACCATATTTCCCTTGATATTTCAGTCTCTCTACTTTCATTATTTCAATTAACTACGTTAAGTTATAAAGGAAAACAGGATTTCCAGAAATTTATTTTTGCCTATTATTGGCGATAGTTTATTGTAGCGGTGCTTTTGTATCCAGATGTAGCAAAGCTTAGAGATTCTGGCTACACAAATTGAAATATGAGTAAAACAAGAAGTTTCGTCCAGAATTAAACGATCCTACTTTCCCGTATACTTGAATAGTAATAAAAACAGTAAAATGTCCTCTTAAATTAAAAAAAAAACCTCAAAAATAAAATCGTCTGATTTCTTTTAGTAAAAAAAAATAAGGCACTCCGAATTTCCATTTACTTCCCGTTGTAATAATAAAATAAATAAATAAGAACTTTAGAATGAAATTAAAAAACAAATTATCTCAACAGTCGTTATTTATAACAGTAAAAAACACACTCTAGAGGCTTATACACTCCCCCCCCCACACACACATACAAATACACATTCACAAACACGTACGTACACATACATATATATGTAAAACTAAAGACCGGATAATATGCACAAAAAGTTTTCATATTGCTATTGAAGCAACAATTTTTATTCAGGGCCATTTGCTCCCAACTCCCCCCTCCCCCAGAGGTTCCTTTTATTTTCTTATTGATTGCTGGACAGAACAGTTTTATTTACACGCAACTGAATTTTTTTGGATCCCCTGATTTTTCGTTCGTTGTCAAGGCGGCCAAAATTTCTGTTTTTAATTTTCTTAAAAGTAAATGAAATCTAAAACAAGTGAAAAAAAACGAATAATATCCATTTTTTTTTAAATTTTACCGTTTTAATGCATTTATATGCACTATCGTCTATAGAAATAAAATATACAATTGCATATGTACACATACATTTAAATATATAATCTGGGCTCTATATAACTAACTGTTTTACGTACATTTCCCAGATGAATTATTGTTAGTCACTGACTCAACCTCAATTCATTAAACTCCCTCTCACAAATAAAGCAGCTAAAGCATACAAAATTGCAATCTCGCGTGTCAAGACCTGCGTGTCATCAGATAAAAGATTATTTTTATTTACAAAGCAGGTTGGACGAATACAACAATAGTTTTTTCTTGAATGAAAATGTCTTACGTGCCAGTATAGTAAAAGAGTTCAGTGACCCGGAAATAAACTATTTACTATAAAACCTTCCGCGTTTATTCAGTTCTTTTATATGTTGAAGCTTCTTTTTTTACTCTTCGAAGTTAGACTAAATTCAATGACTACACTTCTTCCAGAAATTAAATAAAAACAGTGTAAACATAAACTGAAGGAGTTCTTAAATCAATATAAATGTGTGTGTTACCTCGACGCATAAATTCCTCAATTCTTTAAGCATTGTTTTTCTTATCTTTTCAAATTTGATTTTCAAATTCTGATTTAAAAAATATATATTTTTAAATTAGTTCGAGGAAGTAAATAGTATTAAAAATTTGAGATTTCATTTGAATTTCAGTAAAAAAGAATAAAAAAATCTATCAAATAAAAAGAAAAAGGTCTAACGCTTCATGGACTCCTTATAACGTATGCCTTACACAGAAACATCTTACTTTGGCGAAATGACAAGATGCTTTAAAATTTTACCTTTGTTTTAGTGTGTGGTTTTGAGCTATTAATTTCCAAGTAGTCACTTGTAATTACGCTGGTGAAATCAAAATAACTAGTAGGGGAATGTAAGGCAAAATAAAATAGCTAAGATAATTTATTTTTTTTTAAATGATCAAGTTCGAAATTTGTTCTGAAAATTGCGGTACAAAAGAAAAAAAAGAAAGAATAATATATTTTGTAATAAAACTTGCATTGAAACATTTTTTATTTTTGGCAGTAAATTTGTACCCCCCAAAAAAGACTGAAAATTCACTTCTTTTTCTTCATGGGGTAAAGTGATAAATACAAAAGTTTTTCTAATGAAATAGTTTCTATTGGAATTTTAAAGATATTTTTGTTCATATAACTAAGTAATAAAAAGAATGAATGAATAAATAAAAATGAAGTGAAACAGTAAACGAATAAATAAAAACTAGTGAGTTAATATGTGAGGAAAAATAAATGGAGAATAGAATAGTGAAAGAATGAGAAAATAAAAGGCTGAATGAATAACTATGGGGATTATTGAATGAAAAAATGTAAACGAAATAACTCATAAATGAATACATAAGTAATTTGATAAAAGATTGAATAAGTAAATGAAGTGAAATATTTCACTTGGCCCAGCATGCAATTGACTAACTGCATATTGCATTTAAAGTTCTAATACGCATAATATGAAACAAATAAATACTGCACTGAATATTAGTGGGTCTCAGTCAATATATAAAATGTTAATAACAATCATTTTTGAAAACAAAAATAATTTTTGACTCACAACAAAACAATATGAATTAGAATTGCTTGTATTATAATATTCTTCGATTTTCAGATGAAATTGTCTTTGATTAAATATACTAAAAATGTTACCTCATATTTAAATATCTTTAGATAGATGGCGAAAGAAGCAGAGTAATTATTTCATCATTTTCCTTTGCCCCAAATTCCCCTACTTTGAATTACGAAAATTAATTTAAAACTATATTCAGACCATTTAAATGTTTTAATAGGTAGCTAGTTATTCAAATCGTTAGATCTGCAACACTTAATTTTGTTATGAAAATACTAACCTTAAAGTAAGTCAAAATTGCATTTCTATATCTAATAAATAAATATTATTTCAATTACTCAATAATATTTTGGGTAGATTAAGCATTCGCATGTTAACAGATGCCGTCATTATGTTTGTTGGAATGTAATGTGAAGTTTTGACTTAATTAGTTTAAAATAAAGTAGAATATTCGATTTAAATTGTACCGAGGGCACCTCATATAATCGAAAAATCGGATAACACGGATTCTGTATAACTCGAAAGCGAAACGTGAGTAAACTGGTGAAATGTATGAAAACGTCGTCGAAGATGTGAAAAAAGAGGCTGATATACTGATTATATTATGAAATGAAAAAATGTCTTACATATATGCAAATGTGTAATTGAACATGTAAATTGTAGATTATATGTTCAAATTCAAAAAAAAAAAAAAAAGAAATATATATATATATACAGTAGAACCTCTTAATAAGGGACACTAAAGGGACTGGACAAATTGTCCATTAAAAAGAAGTGCCCCTTCTTCTGAGGTAGATGAATTTATGTATACAATGTAGGTAAAGTCCGTATAATTTCATAATAAACGTAAACTAATAACATTGAATATGAAGTATTGAAAATGTTTCATATTTACTAAATAAAATTCAGAATTCTTCAAACTGGAAAAAAATCACATTCTATAGTATCAAAGTTTTGTATTTGATTTTCGTAAATTACAATTTTGAATCAATGTGTTACATGTATTTGTTTGATGTCATGTAATTTACAATGGAAAACAAAGTGTAATTTTTAATTCGTGCATACGCCTTAGATTGGGCAGGATATTTTAGTCCAGTGTAAGGCGTATGCGCAAGCGAAAGATCTAATGTAAAATCTATAAAATAATTTTTTTAGGCTCAAACTACGCTATATACTGACAATTTATGGCTGTTACGTTACAAAAATATATATTTATAAAATAGCATTATTATTTTTTTTGAAAAAAAATCAATTTTTAGCATATTTTCTCTAACTTTTAGCCTCACGCGCGAACTAAAGATGTCGATTTAGAATTTTTTTTATTATTTTTTCCCCAATTAATTATATCAAAGTATAACTTTTGAGAGGTAACGCGACTCCGAAAGGAAAAAATCGATTTTTTCGAACCACCCTAATAGGTAGCAGCATGTTTGCATGCTAAATGCTTTGGAGATTCCTTGACGGACGCTCTTCTCAGCGCTGTAAGGGTGTGAGGTTGCCATATTGTTTTTGTTTTCAGTGCTGAACATGTGGATTTAATGTTTGATACCCAAACATGATTTTTTTTTCTACCTTGAACAGGATCGAATCAGACACATCAGAAACAAAAGTGAAATTCTTTCTGAGTGGGAAAAAAAAATTGAATATACTCTTCCATAACACATGGCTGGGTGATCTTCACCACACCAAAACCATTACTACTGCTGTAAATTGCACATATACTGCTATCAATCGATACCACTCCCACAGTGCTCTATAAAAAAAAAGTAGGGGAGAATGATATATCGCAACCTGTATTTGTTACATGAAATACACCAACAAGAACACTTTTATTGCTGTACTGGGAGAAACTGATGTTTCTGCTTCCGGGGGTAATAATTTTATTATTCTGAAGCAAAATAACGATGTGAAATATTAGAAAATTTCTAAAAGAATAAAACATTACAAATTAAAATTGAAATAAATAAATAAATTTCATTAAAAACCTTAAACTTTTCAAATTTTTCAGTCAATTTATTTCCACAGAAAAATTAAATTTTTTGCATCAAACGCTATACTTAATTAGTTTTCAGAGTCCATTCTTAAAAGCTTTTTACTTCTGTAGCAATTCTTATTCTCCTCTTTGTCGCTCCACAAATAGAACGACAAAATAAATTTAACTATCATTTTTGGATAACGAAAGACACTTTAAGTTATTTCAAGGAATAGCTCTTAAAGTAGTTGATGCTTGAAATTCATTTCGTAATGAAAACAATGGATAAGAAACGCAAATGGACTTAGATAACATAATTGTTTACGCATCTTGCCTCTGAATGGAGTTCTAGAATTCCGCATAATTGAAATCAAACTTTTAGTTATTCAAGGCATAAAAAGGACAATTATATTTGAATCTTATTCAAGACATTTGGAGCAAATAACAAATGGCTTTGTTTACACTAGCGTGGAAAAAGCAGTAACATCTATATCTTCGAACTCATCTGATTAAACAAGAAATTGTTTTTGCTTGCTTCATAAATTCCAAATTAAGATTCTAGATTTGTTTATTGTCTTATAAATTTAATAGCTTCTTGATTTATTTATTGTCTTATAAATTAATTAACTTTTAGAGAAGTGCATTAGATAATGTTACGATTTCGAGTTATCAAATTATTTAGTTGCTAAATGTTTGCAAATTCAAGTTTAATCGGTATTACGTGTATAAAATTTACTTTGTTTTTCAATTGTAGGAAAATAGTTGCATTTAGAAATTAATTTTAATTGAAGGGATAACTTCTTTTGCTTCAAATGATAATTAAAATAGCTTGTTCTCATTGCGCGTCATTTCCGTGAGTTTAGCAATTGAAATAAAATAGGTGGTGAGAAATATTTGAGAGGGGCCAATTTGTCAATATTTTTGGTTTTTACAAATAAAGTACAAATTGTATCATTCTTGATTAGAGTGGTTTCCTAAAAATGAGAAGACAGAGAATTATTTCTGAGAAGAGTAATAATAAGAACTCCAGTTTTTCAAGTTCAAGTCGTTTTGTTTCTAAGTCCTGCACATTCATGATGTGCTTGAAAATAAGTCTCATTTTGTCTCAATAATAAGAACGCTGTTTTAACAATGTAAACTTTTGTTATTGCATTGTGACTTACATTTGAAATGTGGGAGTTATTTCTTCCTCAACCTGCACTGTAAAAATTGTTGTGTAACCTTACTTCATAAAATCGTGAGCAGCTTAGCCGCCTCCACTGCTCTAAAGTAACTTAACTGATGAAACTGGTGTAAAGTTACACATCACTTGTGGAAGGTTACATTATGGCAATGAACCTATAGTGTAACTACTCACTCATTTCTGTGTAAGGTTACACCAGACGTTTCTGTATGCTGACAAAACTTACGTTTTCATCCGACTTTCTCGAACGATTTATCAAGTTCATGCTTTGAGGAAACCAATGTACACTAATAATTCAATATACAAATAAGACATTCTTATTGCACTAAGAGAGGAAATGACCTGAGTGGGGTCCGAACCCATAACGGGAATATCAGACAGAACTCACAGCAGTAGCTTATACCCCTCGGCCACCAAGGACGATTTTCGTTTCGCTAATAAGCGTTTACCTGCTCTGCGACGATTGTGATCTTGACGCATGCGCTTTGAATTCTACTGAAGTCATAGTGCAAGGGTCTTCCAATAATTTGAGTTTTTAAAACAAGGATGCTACACACTTCAGATTTCGTGAAACGTTACACCCATTAATACTGGTAACATTACACTTTTTTTTAGTGTGTACCATATTAAACTGTGACCATATTAAACAGGAAGTGAACCAGGTGGAAAAGTGAAGGTTCGGCATTCTTCACACGTCAATAAACTCATAGGCATGCCAGGCATATGTGCCACAACCATTCTCATCTCGATAAGTTGAATCAACTTGACATTTGATTCAGCTCATAATTTTAATTGGTTCAGTTCATCAGAACATGACCAAGCGTTAGTTATACACACGAGTAAACAAGTTGTGTCAACTCGGTTTAGTTTTATCAGCGTATTAGAACAGCTGCTCGAACAAATCCGGCTTATTCGTAGAAAAATAGATTTAACTATGTATCCTCATGTAAAGACAACGAAAAACACCAGTCAACTACTTAACAGGCAACTTTTTCAAAAATTAATTCAACTAACCGCCTTGCATGTAAGAAATATACTGTCAACCTCTGGCAAGTTGAGCTCCGTTGTTCGACAGATTCAACAACTCCATTAGTTAAAACAGGGGTGAGGAAAAATTTGCCAATTTGCCGAACAATATGACTATTCAGGTAAGAAATAGCAAGTGGTACAGGATTTTCTCGCCAATAAAAGGGTTGTAATTAAAACATACTGATTCTTCTTCTTACTGATCGTTCCCCCTTAAAAGAAATGGAGTCGTTCCAGGCGATAGCTCAACCTGTCAGAGGTAAACAGTAAGTCCTAAAATGTTTTTATTTACACATGAAGTCAGTTGGAATATAAGAAAACAAAATTTCAGTGTGAAATCTTCAGATCTTTTTCTTTCCTTTGGATGAGTTAAAACATAAATATTTGGGAATTGTGCGAACGACTATACTCACTAAGAGTAGCTGAGAAGGGAAAGTTTGCCTTCATAACTTTTATTATTGAATGAAACCGTGTTTTCCTTTACCTCAGTGCTTCTGGGTAAACGAAAATACCAGTTTAATTCTTCATGAAGCTAATGTAGATGCATAGCCACACTATGCACAATCAGTGTCGACACTTAAAAAGTTCTACACCAACATTCAATTTGTGGCCGTTTGTCGCATGTGACCAGTTGAATCCTTCAAATGAAATCTAAAGTTATTTAAAAAGAAAAATCGTACAAATAATTATTATTCAATGCGTTATTCATGAAAAATACAGACAAAAGTGAAATTTAAATCAAAGTTTTATCTTTTAAACGAGCTGATGTGTGCATCACATGACTTCCTTTTAATCCAATTTTAATGTCATTTCCCATTATTGGCAATTTTAATGTGATTGAATAGTTTACTCTCTAAATATCATCACCAGTGGCGAAATCAAAACCAGATTTAAAGGAAAAAAAATCGCCAAATTTGTCAAAAAATTGGCGATATATCGCCGTGTCCGCCAAATTATAACACCACATCGAAATTAACAATGATTTTCCCACAAAAAGGGGCGAAAGACAACTTTAGAAACACCCGAATGCAATCAAATTCAACTTTCTAGGACATACCGTTCTTGAGTTATGCGACATACATACGCACATACATACATACGGACGTCACGAGAAAATCGCTGTAATTAACTCGGGGAATGTCAAAATGGATATTTCGAGTGTCTATACGTTCTTAGGCACTTATCCGCGTGTAGTCGGGTTGGAAAAAAAAACTCAACATTAATTCGGGAGTGAGCCAAAATGGAAATTAATGACTGCTTGACATTGACACACTTGAGACGGTGGGTTCGACTCCCACCCTCGCTCCGGTTTTACCTTCCCTTCTTTGTGATGTAAATTCTTTCATGTAATGTTTATATGTGTAATAAAAATATATATCATGCGTAAGGGAGGTAAGGCACACAGATTGTAGTCCTCATCAAAATATACCTGTGCAATTAAGCACCAAAAAGACAGAAAAAGAAGAAGAAATGGAAATTAAGGCCGAATTTTGAGTAAAAATTTTTCCGCGAATAGAATACTTCCTTTTTTTTGTAAAAGGAAGTAAATATAGGAAGAATGGAAAACTTCGTTGTTTCCATTTATCCTTGAGTACAGTATTTGTAGGATAAATAGAAGTACCCAAATTGCAGTAGGAATTTGAAATTCATAAATAAATATTTTTAGCTACCTTTCACACGACAAGTAAACTACACCCAAACTTGCTTTTGTGCGATCTTTTTTTGGTGCGATTTTTTTTTTTTTTTTTTGCGGTATATTAAAATTATTTATAAACGAGCGGAAATTATATATAAAATGCGTGCGAGCTAGTATATTCAAGTGACAACAGAGGCATACCAATGGGAAGTCACTGTGCCCTCCCAAAAATGTCCTTAATCGGCAAAATTATCATCACTTTGTTTAGTTTGATTTCGTTTAAAGATAACTGTTTGGGTTATTTTCTACGCGTGACTTTTTTATGCTGTTCCTATCCACTGCATAAAAAAATGTTTTTAACTGTGTTGCGAAAATAAACTTTTTATAGCTACTCGCGAAGTTTCGCGCAATTTTGTTTTTAATGCGGTCCCTATTCACCGCACACTGTCAAAAATGAAATGCTCAATTTTGACGATCCGGCAATCCTCGAGCACTATTTCGTTATTTTCGACGATCCTTTCGACACCGAATCACGTGATATTTGACGAAACCAGAAATCTCAAATTTTTCACGAAATTATTTCGTCCCGATTTCATCACATTGCAGTGCATTCTGGGAGTTTTCGTTTCAATCTTGTACTTGCTCGTTAAATTATCTTACCTCAATTTATTCTAAAGGATTCATAAAAAAGGTTAGTATTTATTGAAATTTGTATGTGCAATGTGCCTTCTTTTGTGTATTGTTACATTTTTGTTTAGTGTTGTGTTTATAATTGTATTTAAAACACATTAAAATTGAAAACGAACGGTTCGATTAGGTTTAGAATTCTGTGTGTGTTAACTTTGAGTCACCTCCACGTTAGGCTTAGCTAGCGTTGTTTTTTTTATTTGTAAAAGAAAATGTTGGTTTGCTGACATTTGTTTCCAAAAGCGTACTTCCTTTATTTCGTTACAAAAAATTACAAACATGACTAAAGAGTTTGTACGAATTTAAACTTACAAAAAAAAAAAAAACCCTCCACCGTAGCTTAACTAACACAGATGATAAATACAGCGCTTTTATAAAAGGCATAGAACTTTAAAGCTTTTAATTTCAACATGGAATATATTACATGGTTATGTGTTTTCATTCTCCTCAATGAATTTAAAAAAAAATAATTCTGTTAAACGAAGTGTATTTTTTAGTTTAATAATTCAAATTTGTTTCATTCTGCATTTTTATTTTCTTAAACAAATACTATATACCAATCCCCCAATATGCGTACCAGCTTACCTCACGTTGTTTATATAACCTCTTTCCCTGCGGCAGATGTTTCTAGCAATAGGTGCTTATGTTCATTATTTGTGCAGCCTTTTTTTTCTTACTTGCATAAAACATGAAGTAAAGTAAATATCAATTTGATGAAATCATTTTAAGATAGAGAAAATATTAATTTCCATAAAGAACTCTATCTTTGTGCTTGATATTTCAGCAGAATATTTTCAATATTTTTTCAATTTTTCCGCAAATTAAAATAAATTATTGAAGTGAGGTTTTTATGTTTAACCTCGATTTAAAAAGAAAAAAAGAAAAGATCCTATAGCATGTTTGAAAATTGTAATAACAATAATAAGCATTTTTTGTTGTTTATTTTCCCACTTCATGCACTAAATTTATAAGTTTTTCTATGTCAATTTGTGTTACATGATTTGTCATAATTATGAATTTTTCCATTATACATATAGTTTCTACAGCTAAAATAAATGCAGCATTAATTTTATTGCCATATTTGCCGCTTCAAGATATTGTCAACAAAAAGTGAGAAATCCCGGTCTACATTAAATCAGACTAAGAAGCATTTTATAGATGAACTTCCAATAAATCCAAATCTTTTAGTTGGAGTTGTGATTTTGCTGGATATAAAGTAAAATGTCTGAAAATTTAACCGAACTTCAATTGAAAAATTGAAAGGATAATGAAAATATATGAAAAATTAAAAGGATAATGAAAATATATGATAAGCTTTATATATGTAACAAGCTTAGTTCACCACATTAGTCCCTCTTTTCATTATATACCTTTGAAAAAAAATCCATTGATATCAGTCAATTAGTTCTCAAGACACAAACAAACAAGAAAGTGCACTTTGTTATTGGGTTTCCCCTATCTTTGGCAGCTCTTCTTCCTTGGCGTTTTTTTATTTACTGCGTGAAAATTGCATATTTTAAAAATCAAATATGCTTAGTTAAAAAGTGATACTCCCTTCGTCTCCGTCCCAAACTAGTAAGTAGAGCTACGTTTGAATATTTTTGTACTAGTGATTGATTCTGATGATTTTATGATTTTGTTTGAATATTTTTTAAAGATTTCAAGGTATTATACTATCAATTAACAACTTTACTTGGCAAGCATTCCCTCTTAAAATCATTACCAGCTGAGTTAAAAAAATCCGAAGTACACACGCCCTTAAGCTACGCCTCATTTTGTAAGTACTCTATCCCCAGTATAGCAGAAAAATCAGTTTTTTTTTCTACTAAATCCCTATCCATCAGCTAGAAGGTAGCTTTATGTAATTACTAGTTATCTTATGAAATGGAGCGTGGCTTCGAGTGTTGGAGCCCTGGGTTTTTGACTCTAATTTGATAGTGGTTTAAGAAGATAAAGCTCGGTAAGTAAATGTTGTTTATTGATAACATAGCACAATAAAATCTCTGAAAAATGTGCAAATAAAATCATAATCACCAGTTTCAGTACTACTTAATTCATAAGTACTTTATTGGAACTAATTTAGGTAGGGGGGGGGGGAGAGTACTTCAGAAAACATTCGTGAAGAAAACGGAACACGAGAAACGGAAAAAAACGGTGTATTTTGGCTATCGGTTAAAATAAAAAATAATTTAAAAAAAAATCCCAGATCAACAATTTTCACACTTTTGATTTTTTTTATAACTCAAAAAAATGAAAATTCACGACTTGATGTGCAAAAGAATTAACTTGTTTAATGGCTAAATAATGATGATTCTCGATAAATTGAAGAAACTCTAATTCTAGAATATTATTCAGAAATTAATTTCAGAAACTAACTGAGAGTCTAGCTGCCTAAATAAAAAATTTGTTCATCCGCTGTAAAAATAACTCATTCTTGCAATCTGCTTGAAAAAAAGCTGTCAGCATTGAAATAAACATATATTTTGAAAAATATGAAAATTAAATCAGATGCTTTTCAAAGTCACAAGCGAATCGTAGCATTTTAACTTAAGAAAAAAAAAACCCTCAGATTTTGAAAGAAATCGTGAAAACATGTTTTATTTCAGAAATAAACTGCTGAATTTAATCGTAAAACTTTCCTCGAAATAGAAAAAGATTCATGTGCATGAGGGCATACACCCATCGACTTAAACCTTTACTTATTATGTATATATTCTCTTTTTAAAACTTTTTTTAGGATGGATCCAACATCACGGAGATAATCGGAACAAGGACAGACGAAGACTTTTTCGTAATTATAACAATATTCTAAGTGTTCGTATATTATACATTGATCTCATTTTACACATGTTTGGAAATAAAAATAAAAACTTAGGGGTAAAATATTTTTATAATTAGTTAACAAACATTACACTAAATTAATTTTACCAAAAGATTTATTTCACATCTGCATTTTTTAAAGATTTATATTTTCAAATACCTTTTGCAATTTTGGCAGAGAATTGTTTTCAAAGTATGAAGTATGAAATGCATGCAATAATAAAGTTCTTGCATTAAACATAAATTTGGCCAAATAAACATTCTACATACAAGCAAAATTAATAAAACAAATAATTAATTGGAAAAAGAAAAAGGTAAGCTTTTTCTTAAGATTATCTAATTTCATTTTCTGTATCTAATTTTAGAACAAATATATACTAACTTAAAGGTGTCCATTTTATTGTACTTTTTCTTTGAAATTTGTGGTATAAGTTGGATAAAAATCTTTTTTTTTTTCTGGAATTTTTTCATGCGATTCAATGAAGAAGAAACTTCTCAGCAATTTTCTTTCGAGCATGTATCGATCTAACTGTGCATAAAAGTAGCACATGATTTATTTTTCCAGAACCCAATATCTGCTGAGGAAGTAGCACTTTTATATTCCCAGTAGGGGCAGGGCGATGTAGGAATTTCTACATCGTGATGCATCGCCATCCTTGCTTTGCGGTGTAGCGATGTAGTTCAAACAGTTTGAAATATTCTTTCCCCTTTAGGGGCACCCCCCTCCCCAATTAGGGAAGTTTTTCCTTACAAAAATCCAGGCTTTTGTCAGATCTTTTTCTAATTTGGCACATAGGTTCTTTAATCACATGGGGTAGTACCCCATATGAATACTACCCCATGGGAAACTATCCTATGTGGATTTCCAGCATCAAAGGATATCTGGGCCGAATCTGGAAAAGATCCGACGAAAACTGGATTTTTATAAGGAAAACTCCTATGGGGTTTGCCACACATAGCGGGATGAAAACTACACTTGAGAATTCCGAAACATTAAAAGACAAATGTACGAAATTTGGAACAGATCAGACCCCCCCCCCCCCACATACACACACGTAGTTTCCCACTCCATAGCGGGACGAAAACGGGAATTCCGAGCGTCAAAGGACATCTGTGACAATTTTGGAAAAGAGATGATAAAACTGGTTTTTTGTAAGAAAACCGCTCATTTGGTGGTTGTCCCCCGTAGCGGGGCGAAAACTACCCTATGAGAATTCCTGAGCATCAATGAACGAACCTCTATGCCAAATTTTGGAAAGATTCGACAAAAAACTGATTTTTTTTCAAGGAAAACCCCCATCGGGGTTGCCCCCCCCACCCATACATTGACGAAAGCTAACCTCCGTGAATTCCTGAGCATCAAAGAACCTCAATGGCAAATTTAGAAAAGATCGGACAAAAACTTTTTATATAAGGAGAACCCCCAATGCGGGGTTGCGGTTGCTCCCCCCTCCCCATCATGGAGGGTTGAAAACTACCATGTGTGAATTCCCGAGCATCAGAGGACCTCTGTTCCAAATTTGGAAAAGATATGAGAAAAACTGTTTTTTTATAAGAACCCCTCCAGTATGGGGGTTGCCCCCCATTGCGGAAAGAAAACCACCCTATGAGAATTCCTGAGCATCAAATAACGAAACTCAGCCAAATTCGGAAAGATCCAACAAAAACTGAATTTTTTGTTGGAAAACTACTATAGGGGTTGCCCCCCCCCCCCATAGAAGGCCGAAAATCACCCTGTGTGAATCCCCGAGCATCAAAGAGCCTATGTGTCAAATTTTGGGAAGATCCGACAAAAATTGGATTTTTTCAAGGACCCCCCCCCCCTCCCCTTATAAAGTGATGAAAACTACCCTGCGTGATTCTTGAGCATCTAAGAACCTCTGTGGCAAATTTAAAAAAGATCGGACAAAAACTTTTTTTAATACGGAGAACCCCCAATGCGGAGTCGTCTGTCCCCACCCCCCACATAGAGGGACATAAACGACCTTGTGTGAATTCCCGAGCCTCAAATAACGAACCTCTGTGCCAAATTTGGAAAATATCCGACAAACATTAGATTTTTTGAAGGAAAACCCCATTATGGGGGGGGGGGAGGTTAATTAGATACCATGGGGAGTTCAATCTGCAATGATTTGTTTTACCTTTTTAAAGAAGTTGTTTGTTTGCATTTTTACATAAATAAAAATTTGCTTGACATATTTTATGTGCCTCTTTTTTTAACAATTACTTGTCTTTTTTATGGGGGGGGGGGGCTGCAGGCCCGTTGTTTCAATTTTTTCCCAAATATGACAAAGAGTCTGTACTCAATAAAAATTGTACAGAAAACGAACTAAAGCAACGGCCAATCATGTGTAAAAACATGAATGTTCACAAATCAAGACGGGAGGGGGTCAATTGACCCCCTGACCCCGTAAATGACGGGCCTGTGAAAGTGACTATACGCAATAAAGTGGGAAACTACGGTGGTAAGATTCTGAAGTTAGGATTTGATCACACGCACACAAATCTTATAAAATACAGTCGAACCTCGTTATAACGAACTTAAAGGGACCATTAAAATCGATTATTATAAAACGTGGTTCGCTTTATCCAAAAAAAAACAATAAACAATAAGACAAGGATTGCAAAAAAGTTCATTTCAGCAGTTATTTGTTTTAAGCGTGTTCGAATTAACGAGGTTCGACTGTATTCTCAAAAAAAAAAAAAAAAAAAACTAATATGCTCAAAGAAAAAAAAAAAGGAAATAAATTTTCTTAAAAATTTACGAAATTAACGTCCTCATATACGACGAAATTAATTTGACGAAACTAATGCTCTCAAAACTACGAAAATGATTGTTAATTTGATGAAACCAGAATGAAGAAATATTTCGTTACATTTGACGAAATTCGCATCCTCAAACCACTAACAAAAGCAGTTTCTTCAATTTGACGAAATGTTCGCTCGGAGCATATCCCTGGAAGTGGTTTCGTCAAAAACGAAGAAAATTTCGTCAAATTTGAAAGTCCATTTCTGAGAGTGCATAAAAACAAGTTTGGGTGTAGTTAAAACCAGTTACTTTGCATTTCTAGACCTGCGGAAGAGGAAAATGTAAGATCGCTTATCCTTAAACAACTGTTTTCAGTATCATCTTCAAAAATGATGGATTCTACACATTTGTTTTTAAACATGTGAAACTCTGACTCTATTTTTTTGTTACCTATTCTTAACACGTGATCAGTTTAAGTTTGAAAATGGCCACAATTGTGGTAATAGAGCTTGTTTCCATCCATCCCTTGTTTTGTTTTCCCCCATATGACATTACCTCATGTTTTTTTTTTCTCGTAGGGAAGCATTTTACTTCATTTTTTAAATTTAAATCCAGTTTAAGTGATAAAGTTTAACAAGTAGAAAGAGAAATTGCAAACGAGTGTGTGTGCTTTAAGGCAAGTTTAACGAAAATGTAAGACATTAATAAACTTTTAAGATTAATTAAACTAATTATTAAAAAAACTAACCGAATTTGTTAAACGCATTTTAGTTGCTCAATATGTAATAAAGTAATTTGTTTGGAAATAAATCATACATAGAATTAAATCTATCCCATGAGATAAATCTTTGCCCCGAAGTGTTCTTTAAATCTCCTGTAATCATGAAATTGTGAGTTAATGGAATACTCCTCTCATCAACTACAGTTTCTTAAAAGTATCAAACTGATTTTAGTTTTGTATGATCAAATCCCAGTTCACTTCTGCATATTACACCTTAAATGCAAATCGTAACTGTTTTCCAAAAACTCAGTGAATCTAAGAAAATGAAGTGAATGACTCATTAAGATCCACCCCAATTACGTTTTCAATTATGGCTTAATCTTTTCAATCTTATTATGGACGTATACGATGATAGTGATAAGTAAACAAAATTCCAGATACATTTTGCTTATTTTCTTTTTTATTTGCGTCCAATTCCAAGATTAAGTTTCATGCAGCGTTAAATCAACTCTTTCTTCTTTTTTTTTTTGCCTGCTTTATTCAGTTTGTCATATTTGTTTAGGAATTTTTGAACAAAAGGTAAACATTTTATTATTTTTTGTTTCGTCTCATTTACGTGGGTTCTCCCTATCATGAAAAATGTATAAATGTATTGTAGTTTTAAAACGATACTTATATCTTTGAATTGAATTAACTGCCCTTTGAGATTAGTTATGTTGGAAGACGATGTCTGATTTACTTTTCTTTTTCTTTTTCAGCTTTGGGACTTAGGAAAAATAAAGAGCATAAGAAATTCTGCATGTTTCAGCTCCAAAAAAGACAATCAGGCACTATAATTGGTATACTTCAGTGCAGTTGAAAAATAAAGGGCAGTATCTGCAGAAATAAGTTTTTTATATATTTACTGAAACACGTTTTGGATTCCATACTAACTACAGTAGACCCTCGTTTTACGCGGGTTTATTTTACGCGGTTTCGACCAGACGCGGTTTAAGATTTGACACCTTTATTTTATCACACACGGATGAGTTTCGGTTCTACGCGGATGCTGCAGTGCAAACAGAATTTTTCCCCCTTTTTTAAATTCCAACTTTTAAAGATTTCAGATTAGACGTAATAAACTGCATTTTGTTGTGCTAATAATCGAGCTTGGGCCGCCTGAGAGATTTTATGCGATTGATTCCAGAGTTCGTTCCAGAAGTAAAGTTAAAAAGCTCACACATTTCAGAACTCACTGGGAGAAGAGCTTTTAGGAGTGACAAAGGAGGACAAAAGCAACGAGGATACTGACATTGATGACACAGAACCAAAAACTTTAACATTGAAAATTTTGAGCTATTCCTTCACAAAAGAAATGATCTTTCTAATTTGTTAGTGAAGGAAGATTCTATCATGGAAAAATTCATGGATGTGTTAATGCTCTGCGAAGAATTACAGAGACAATTTCTTGACTACCAAAAGACTATCATATCCAGCTCCTTTTCAAAAACCCTAAATTAATTTGTGTTTTCTTTATGCATGTTGTGCATAGAAATCGATATAAGTACACATTAAACTTATTATACACTTAGTCCTCACTAGAATGAAGTATTTTTTTAATCTATGGAACCTAACTCCTATTTTAACACTAATAGTAGACCTTAATTTACGCGGCATTTCCGAGGAACGTATCCCCCGCTTAAAACAAGGGTCTACTGTATAAGGAATTGTTGGAAAAGTTTTTTTTTTGTGCTTTATTTTCTGCGGAAACTAAATGAGCAAGCTTGTTCAACAAAGCTTAAGTACAAAAACTGACAAAAATGAAAAAAAAAAAAAAAAGATAATTTGCAGATACTGCTCTTTGTTTTCCCAAGGCAGTATAGATCAAAAATTAAAACACAAAGAAAAAAGAACAATAAAGCTCATTAACAACGGAAGTCACCAGGATGAAATGACTTTTTGAAAAAATGGAACTACATTTTGATTTATGGAAAGCTTATTATTTAGCTTCAACTGACCAAGCTGTGTTGGTTTTGCCAACAGTGGCAAATCTTCTGTGATCGAAAACTAAACACTGACCTTCATCGCCTTCGTGAAACTTTTAAAGAAACGTACAAAGAGAAATTCAACACAAATTGATCTTAAGCAACTACAAAGAATTAGTGGTGCAGTGGAAAAAAAAGTTGCTCCCACCACTGGTATGCGTTGACAAGTTTGATCGACAGGTCGTAATATTAAATTTAGAAAAAATGTCATATAGGGTATTCTGGATCAACGTTTTTATTCCAATGTTTGTTAATAGGGGAAAATAGGAACATCATATTCGCAAATACAGCGGCTTTCGGCCCTGCGTTAACTTAACCTAAACGTAGCAAAGCCTTCGTATCATTCAGTTCATAACTTACCCTAAACGAATATGTCAAATAAAACTAAATAAACACATTTTAATACATCTGAAAGATCATTTACAGATTGTATTACGTTAAATCAATTTTTCAAAAATCATTTAAAAAAAAAAAAAGAACTAAATCGGCAACGCAGCGGGCTACACTCATTAAACCTTCACAAATAAATAGTGTTCATGACTGCAGAAAAAATATCACAAGTTGCGACACCTAGTGTCAGACCATTGAAGTTTAAGGGACCGAAATGAGGATTGGGGATGAAATATGGCTACTTTACCCTGTACACAGGGTGTTTCTGTTTAATCTGCAAGACTTCTATTTTCGCAGCCGTTAGTCCTAGATGCATACTTTTAACTGAAAAAATGTTCAAAATCAGATGCAGAGTTAAGATATTGAAACTTTGAAGCAAAAATAAAAATGAGTCAAAAAATATGAAATTAGCTTTCTGTACGGGATTTAGGTCCCCTAACTTATATTTAGAAAAATAATCTCCTTTGAAAAATAATTCCACCACAAAAAATTTAACATTAGTACGACCAATATTCACCGAGATATAAAACGCAGCGTTTTGTGACTTGCACCAATTTACACTCGCCGTCAATAACACCTTTTTTTTTTTGGGGGGGGGGGGGGAAATATGGCGGTAAACAAGGGTTTAAAATTGTATGTGTGTACATAATGTGGTTTTTCAAATTGTTTGAGGTTTTGTAGTGTGTTTTTGCGTATCATGACAAAACATTTACATTCATTTTTGAATAACAATGAATATAATATATATTTTTTTTTTTACTTTCACAACTTGTCATTCTTCTAAAAGGGCAATACGTTCCAATCTCATCTTCTGCGTGGTTCCTTAAAGCTTTGAACTCAAATATTTCCCTAAGTTTTGGTCACATAAGAGTGAAGTTTTTTTGTATTTTTAGTATTTTTCAAATGAGATTATTTCCCTAAATATAAGTAAGGGAACC
The DNA here is from genome assembly GCF_026930045.1 of Uloborus diversus. Classification (NCBI taxonomy): domain Eukaryota; kingdom Metazoa; phylum Arthropoda; class Arachnida; order Araneae; family Uloboridae; genus Uloborus; species Uloborus diversus. The sequence goes on along the minus strand of NC_072737.1, from coordinate 87,668,791 downwards.
TCGAGCTCGTATAAAAAGTTAAATTTTGCATTTTTTGATTCATTTTTAATTTTCTTCAAACTTTCAATATCTTAACTCTGCATCTGATTTTGAACATTTTTGTTACTGGAAGTATACATCTAGGACTAACGGTTGAGAAAATAAAAGTCTTGCAGGCTAAAATGGAATATCCTGTATATAAAGTAGACGATGTTTGTTTCTTTGTTTCATTACAATCCTTCTTTACACTATTTTAAATGAAGTAACTTGCAGCGATGCAAATACGCAACTGTTAAAATCCAAGTATTTACGAAACATAATGACAGATTTTTAAACTCTAAAAACATATTACAACATGACAACGCTAATATTAAAATTTCTTCATTTAAACACTGACAGAACTTTGACGAATTTCCTCTTGCACGATTACTTTTCCGTAGTCATCTGGGAAAATATCAAAGTTTAATGAAGTTTTAATTCTCATCGGGGTATTATCTTGAAAGGGCAAATAGTGACTGTAGTCGACATTTTCGACAGATAAAAGCAGAAACTGTAGGAAATAAACTTTATTTAAAATACATTTCACCGTGAAGTACATATATAAGGAATAATTTAAAGTCGTATCAATTCGAATATATCCGAGAGACATACACTGTAAAACAATTTCAAGGCGTCACTGATTTTTTCCATGAAACGTTTCGGAATTAACAGGTGTTTATCATTTTCCTGTGAAAATCAAGTATCGATCTCAAAAGTTTTCCTGAATCGCTACAAGCTGCACGAATGCAGAGCTTTCACTATTGTGCAAATATTTTTAGCTATCAGTTTAAAAATTAACAGAGCGTATTTATTAAGTGCATCGGCTTCAGTTCGATTACGGTCGGCCCTGATTGACTAATTTCCCAATGAGAGTCAATAAGTCACTGTATTCCGTAGCATCGCAAGAATTGCAGGCTAGTTGGATGCTTGGTACTTACTTGTTATTCTGTCTTTGCTTTGGTCATGGGTGCGACAAATCCTTTTGGAAATTTCTTGGTAAATCTGGAAGGTGTTAAACTATTATTTTAATCCTACCTTAAGTTTTCTGTGAAGGTTCCAGGGACATTACCATTGAAATTTCTGAATTCTTCAGAAAGATTCCACGATAATTCTAGGAATGCTTCTGAATTTTAGTGGAAAACTTTCTCTTTTTTTTTTTTTTTTTGCAAGATACGTTACTGGCACGAATGGGGCACATTAGCTTCCCGTTATTTTCCAGCAACGTTTCTAAATCATTCTTGCAGTGTATTAATGGATCGTATTTGAAAGATTGCTTCATCAATCCAAACAATTCTGATACAACTCATAATGTTAAGTATTGTCAAGTATACTTATAAGGTATGTATATTTGTTTCAATAAATATTTTTCAATTCTTCATTAAGAGTTAGCGTAATTATCAGGAGTTTCATTTAACAAGAATCTATTTTAAGCTTTCCTTACCGAAAGAGTAACTTATGGCAATAATTCATTTTCTACTGCAGAGTTTTCAATCAGAGTATATTTTGTTAGCTTCGCAATGATGTTCTTAACAAAATATGCGATTTTTTTCTATTTTTATTATCGTAAAATATCTGAAACTGGTTATATAAAAATTAATTTGAATGTTTGTGCAATTCCCTGAGCATAATCTCCTTGCAGGAATGATTAAACTTTAAGCCAGATTGCACAGTTCAAATTCTTCCGGTCTGTTAAAGAATGTGAATTTGCATAATGAATGTAATCTTATTCATACATGCAGATAAAACAAATTCTTCGCACCCATAGAAAATATTTAAACAACAATAGCATCATACAAGTACACTAAAGGAGTTTAAAAGAAAGCTTACATGCCTACAAAGAAATAGTTCCAATAAATAACTGTTTGAGCTAGTTTTTTTTCTTCAAAATCTTAAGTACGTTTATTAACTATTAAAAAAGCTCAATCTGATCCCCGTGAGCTCTATGTGGGAGAAAACGACTACTTCTTAGAGACAGCTTTGCTTCACAAAAAATTAATCGGCAATGAGGGACACTATATTTTTATTTCATAGTTTTTGACAAGCGTTTTCCTCCCTGCTTTATACTAAAATAAATTTAGTAAAGATTAGATATTTCTCTTTTTTGTTTTTTGGAAGCGCTCTTACAAAGGAAAAAAAAAATCTCTTTTAAATGAAACCTTGATAGCAAATCAATGAAAAATGTAAACGAATTACATATTTTAGTTCAAATAGGGTTGTGGAAGTGTACAGTTCACAAACAAATAAACTAAACACACACATAATAGTGTAAATTCAGACGTATAGACGTACGTTTAAGTTATGAAAAGTTCAAACTACTAAGTATTAATGTACTTAATTATATGAACAATAAAATCATACCAAGAAAACTTTCCTGTCGTGAGTATATTAAAAAGAGAGAGGTTCTAAATATCAGAAGAAATATTATCAACTGCAAGAAAAATTATAAAATCATTTAAATATACGAAAACAAAAATAATTGTTTTGTTTCCTGTAACTATATTCGAACACTAAAAATTAATAGCATGTGCGCAGATTAATCTCCTTTCGCGTCGCAGGTATATGTTCCATTTGTTACTTTTAAGCAAACGGTGAAACATAAAAGCGACAGGTTAATGAGATATTTCGAGCTCTCACCTCTAATAATAGATACCCAGCAGATGTTGTTCCGGGGCGTAATATAAATTGTCTGTCAAAAAGACTTATCTCTCCATGAATATCTGCCTTTTGTCCTAAATATTTACGGGAACGTAACTATAAAGAAGTGCTAGTTTATAGTTAATTAATGTAAATACTGTGTATGATATTTATGTTGGATATTTGAGTTTTTATTTGCAATAGTATATAGTAGGGCTTTAATTTATAATTAACAATTAAAATAGTTTGTTGAAAGTATTTATGGAAAAAATTAAGTTGCTTGAAAATGCTATAAGGTATTTTAAATTACATTTTTGTATCAATGCAATTTTATGGAGTAAACAAAGAGATATGTTTCATTGATTCAGTTTGGGATCTTTGAACGGCTTTTATGAATAAAACTAAATCTAGCGCAACAGTCCATGGGCGTTAAGGCCTATTGTGCCTATCTCAGTTATTGAGATCGGAGGCCATGGGTTGCAAGAAGGATTTTTCGGTTAGAATGTCAGTAAAACCCCGCAGTGTTTAGTTCCTAAGAACGCTTGGTATTCATTTCATCGACGCAATAAAGTACTGTACAAAAAATGAGTAACCTTACTCCGTAAAAACGGTGGCAGCTTGGCTGCCACCATAGCAATGGAGTAATTTAACTGATAAAACCATTGAGAAGAGATAAAATGGAGGGAGTGAAGACTTTCATTCGCGAATGAAAGACCCCATGTCACGTGATAGATTTTTAAGAAAAGCATTGAAGATGTCTGTTTTCCTTCGCAAGTTTCACATAAAGCGCGTCAACCATTCGTCGTTGTTGATTCACGTGACTTAAGCTCTTTGCCCAAGCTTTTGCTTAGACAATGATTGCACTAGCTCCCTTCATTTACTAATTCCTGCTCTAAGGATAAAACTGGTGTACGCTCATAACCTTACACCAGTGTTATCAGTTAAGTTACTCCATTGGTATGGAGGAAGCTAACCACCGGAATAAGGTTGCACAAAGTGCAAATTGCTACCACCGTATTTACGGAGTAAAGTTACACATTTTTCTTACAGTGACAAAGTTATGAAGAGCTGAATCGATTGTGCCCAACACGTTAATTGAACCCGGGTGTGCGCCTTAGAAGCGAGAAGTCACTGGGCTTGCGTGTATGAATGGCATAACTCTATATGGATTAAGACTGAAAGTAGTTAATATGTGAACAAATGAACCTCGTTCTCTGCAGTTTGTTTTAAGGAACTGCATCGTGGAAAAGTATAATTTTACGAGTAAATAGAAAATTGAAACTTTAAGAGATCTTGTGAAATAAGCTAGATAAATTTATGTGATAACTAGCGGACCATGTCTTAAAATGGGCGATTTTGTGTACAAGGAAGGAAAATGGAGATAGAAAAAAATAAATAAATGAATAAACAAGCCCCACGGAATTTCCTAATTTTTGAAAATAGAGTTACTTCAAAAAGTAACCAATCGAAAAAAGAGTCAATATATTAGCCTATAAAACGAGGTTAAGACTTTCTGTCCAAATGCTTCAAGCAGTATTATTGACTTTTTATGAAGAGATATTTGTGACGTATAGTATCTAAAAAAGAGAGAGCGAGAAAGAAGTTTCTGATTTAAATTTTCAAAAATATTTTTCATGTTAAAAAAAACGGGGGACGGGGGAAATAAATGGGACATTCTCAGATACACGGGCAGTTTAGCATCCTTGTCTAAAACATTGCTAATTTAGCTAGTTAACGATGCATAACTTAAGTTTTCACAAACATTTTTCTTGATGCACAACCCTTCAATTTTAATATGAAAAAACATTTATTTCGCAATTTATGAAAAAATGAAAAGCTTTAAAACCAATGATAACAATTAACTATTCTAATGTAGTTTCTGTATTTTAAGTATATATGGAAATTTACGAACAAGGGAAAAAAACCTTGTTCTTCAATGAAATTTGCGTCTAACGGTAATAGTCATCACCCTGATGCAGTTTTTTTTTTTAAATCTCCAACTGAAAGGTATTTCCACTCACATCTAATTATTAACATTACAGGACTACATGTTCTTACAAGCAGTCAGTTATACCCTGAAAAAGTAAGTAAAAACTAGTAGCAAGTTACAGCCCTTAAGCTAAGGCTAACAAAAAAGCACACCAATATATTAACAGCTGGAGATCGATGTCATCTGCTTCATCTGTTATTGACTACCAGACTGTTAAGTCCATAATCAAGACGGAACTGCAGTCTCTGGACGTCGAAAAGTGGGCCGTTAGTATACATTGTATGTAGGTAATAACTATTTTATTGAGTTTTTTTTTTTTCAAAACGTCTGACATAGTTACAATGACATATTACGTCGACCATAGCCAAAACTGACCTATTATTCAAAAGTAGTATAGATGTTCTTTAAAGAATTAGTTCATGTTTGTACCATTTTGTCTTATCAACATTAATATTGATGCTAAACAAAATTAGTACCTTTATGATAAAAAGGGAAAGAGAACTCAGCTACATTATACTGCTCGCACTTTTCTTTTCAAAGAAAACAATTGTTTCTTGATAGTCCGAAAATACGTATGAGATTTTTTTAAAGACTTATGTTTTTGCATGAATAGTAATTGTTTTTTTCTCTTCAAGGCGGTTTAAGCATCGTTTCTTTTATTCATTCAAAGTTTTCTATTCTTCTAATTTCATCATCATCTCCACGACTAGTATCAACGTCATCTTCTTTGTTATAACTGCAATTGAGACAGGGAGAAGCAAAGAATTTAAGTGCCAAAATTTAAAATTTAGAGATAATCAGTACAAATGGTAGGAGAACCTCTCCCCTGTTTTAGGGCAAGGGCTGGTTTTAATAGCTCTGATGGAGGCTGCTATACAGTATAATTTAGAAAAAAAAATCAATGACAGCCTAACTAGGATCGGAATTTTAAATGTATTTTACTCGAAACTTTAAAAAGTCAATTTACATCGATTTGCTTCTCACTTCTTCAATTCTTATTCTTATTCCTATTATTATTCATATTTTTGCAAATTAAGTTTTCTTTCTCTTATCGTATTTCTATCATATTTATGCATTATGAACTTATTATTTTTTGTTGCTTTATGTTTAGAATGAATGGTTTTTTTTTTTAAGTTGATTTTCAAATTATTTGTTTTCTTGCTGTCTATCTTTTCTTCAACTTCATCATCATACATAGCGTGCTCAGATTATTATTATTATTTTTTTTTTTTTGCGTTTATGTTTTATGAAACTCAACCAAGTGCAGTAAAAAAATTCGGCTATTGCCTGTAACCTATGTTTTAATCTTATAATCGTCTTAAATTATTTCCTTTGAAAACATAATGATTTTGTAAGGGATTTAAAATGTTTCAAAAAGTAACTATCAGTTAACTATCTATTTTTTCGTTTTCATATTAAAATTTGTATCACAAAAGCAATATAAAACTACTGAGAATTTTCTTTAATTATAATTTTGAAAGAAAAAAAACCTACGCGAGAAATTTTTACTTTCGATTTATCAAATTTTTTCTTCTTAAACTCTGATTAAAATGTATTTTTATAGGCATTAATAATTGAAGATGATTATTATAAAGCTCATTAAATGTATATTTTTTGTGATATGTTTTCTTTAGGAGATAGAGGGATTTAATCAGACAGGATAAGTACCTCACAGCTCAAAAGATCGTTGAACTCCATGCAAAAAAAGTTGATAAGCTGTTATTTTCCCTCTTGAATATGAGAAAAAAAAAAGAAAAATAATAATATATATGTTGCGTACATATGGGGCAGTGAGAAGCAAAGGGATGTAAGTGGACTTTCTAAAATTTTGAGTTTAACGATTATAGTTCAGATCCTAAGTAGACTTTCATTGAGATGTTTTTCTAAAACATAATGTCGCAGCTCCTAGTACCATCACTTTCCATAAAACGGAGTTTAGATTCTCCTATCATTTGTACTGATTACTTCCAAATTTTAATTTTGGCCCTTACATTTCATCGCTTTACACCGCCTCATATGATTATTTTTGTAAGCAAAATGTCTTAACGAATTATATTAAACTTTTAAAGTTATGCACACTAATCAACCATAGAACATTTGAAATGTATGCATGAATAAAAATTAATTCGACATATTTTCAATATTACCTAAGCAAAAATTTATAGACGATTCAATTTTGTTTAAAACTTTCATTAAAATGAATCGTTTTAATGAAATAAAACGAAACAATATTTTAATTGCATATCCTTGAGTATCGTGGAATGTGACACATTGTCTGGGCAAGACCTTTTATGTTCGACTTAGGCGGACTCATGCTTTTTCTGGTTAGAACACATGACACACGCCTAAAAAAATCAAAACAGGAAGGGGAACACAATGGAGTACAAAATGATGTCAACGTACTACTGCTTTAAGACAGTAGCGAATGTTTGGGGATCAAATCAAATGAATCACCCTACACTTTCAAGTTTTTGTCAGGCAATGTCCTGAAAATTGTTTTACCGCCTGTTTGACGGGAACAAAGCACATTATGGAGGGAATAAACCACTCCACAAAAGTAGGTGTAGAGAGTAATCCACAAAAAGTAGGATTACTCTCACAGCTGTAAAAAGAATGAATCTAGAGCATTGATACCTCCAGCTCTTTTACAGACATTCAAGACCGATGATCTCTGAAATAAATCTGGGGATGGTGCAGACAAGCTGTTCACTATATGCTTGTACAGTGCTTTTCAAATTATTAGACTAAGACTTTTTTAAAAGCAAATTCTTTATTGATTACATAACTATAGACACATTAACGAACAGTGAAATAATTATGTAATATTTAATATGCATTCCTTTGTTCTTTGAGAGCATTTTAAGTCCTTTTGACATACTTTTCACAAGGTTTATACTATTTGTTAACTTTTTGAAAAAGGAGGTAAAAAATTGTTTACACTCACTATTACATATATTCACATACACATACTCACTAATTACCTAAAACTAACTTTAAATATAACAGAACACAAATAAACAGAACTAGTGAACTGTTTAAGATGATTGAGGTTATGTTCCTGGTAGGTAGATAAACAAAAAACATAAACAATGCAGACAGTGCTGCCATCTGCAAACATTAATTTTTGCTAAAATAACGTAATAATCAGTGCACAGTATGTACTGTACTTTTAACAGTAAAATAAATAGTATTTTAGTACAAATAGTGTACAAAAAAACCTCTTTAGTCTAATAATTTTGCCAGGTGACTTACTATCTACATCTCCAGACAATATTCGCTGGTCTTAATTCAATGCAAGGCACATCACAGAAGAAAATTATTTTAAATTCATCAAAATTTCAGGTCGCAAGCACATAACAACCTTTTTTTCTTTTTTATTAAATACCCTTTGTGCATATTCAACAATTTTAAATTCAACAAATTATGGGATGACGTATGTGAAGAAATGTAACAAGTCCGTCCTGCAAACCCACCTTTTAATAAGCAACTATTCGCACACTTATAGTCCTAGGGATGATTAATAAGGACTCATTTAACTCATATATGAAGCCGCTGTTTATTTTTTCAAATAAAAAACGCATCAAAAACCTTTAGCATAAACTGGGGGATGACAGTTTTAAGAATGTATTAATGAATTTGATACTTATTTAAAATAAAGTGATATTTGACTAGTCCCAGTACATTTTCGTTTCATGACGGTCTGGAAATGAATTGAAAATAAACTGATAATTAAGTTTAGAAAAAAACAGCCTTTTATGCGCTAAGGGTCATTGCCCTAAAACCAGATTTATAAATTTTCTAGTAAACTTTAATTATATGCTTAACTAACTTAGATCCGCTTTCAAGAATTGTAATCAGTAATGTATAAGATATAACTTTGCTAAGCTCCTCTACCAGACCGAAAGTAACTTAATGTAATACTTTCTAACTACTTCATTTATTTCGTCCTTCCTTTTAGAACCATTTCACCTAATTACTATCATCACTGAGTTAATAGACTCATTAGATTGTAAGAAATACGAGATCTTATATATAAATGAATTCTATCAACGGTAATCCTGATGATTAATTAATTAATTAATTTTTTAATGCAAATCTAATTCAGTCTAAGTGTAGCAAAACGTTTCATATTTATGTCTAGAGCGTACGATATTTCATAGGATTATAGACAGTTCTGTCTAAATTATGAATTTGAAAGGCTAAATGACAATTTGACTGAGCCAAAGTAAATGGTAGATTGTTTCTTCCGGTTTACCAGTGCTCATTTTTGCTTGACTGTTGAGCTGATTCTAATATAAGACTCCATGTTGAGTAAAAAATTTACTCGTCGTTCGATGTGTGAATTAATTTATGCCTAATACTCTATTTAGAGCAATTAATTCATCAAAGTGAATTCCATTATAACATAATTAGCTTTGTGAAAAATTTGAACTCCAAGTTAGTATCAGTTGACCAATTCGACCTAACAGTTAAATTTAAATACAAAATCCTTTCAAAACATCTTTTTGTTCATTACTGAAAATTCCAGCTCTAATACTGCCACTTCAAAATTAAAAATAGCATTTAAAGGTCTCAAAATTATTGAATTATTAAATATTTCAGGAACATTTTACAGCACTGAATGAACAGATGTTGCTTAGGCTACTTTATAAACAATAGTAAAATAAAAGAAAATGTTTTTCACACAAAGAATTCACGAAGTCTGCTTATATCTATGATTTATTTTTTTAACTCCTTACTCTTAAAACATGCCGCTTTCCATTCGACGTATTCCCGATTGTTTTCTCATAACCTATGGTACCGGAATTTAATTTTCATACCAATGCAGCAAAATATTTTATAATTGGATTTCCTAGTCATTTTATTGCTTTCGAGGAAAATTTAACTCAGTTTTTAAATTGGTTTTAGTGTTGTACCATAAAGACCAAATGCTTAGAAGTAATTGCAAATTTCAAAATAAATATAAAATACAAGATACATAACTAGATTGTTTGTTTTTATTGAATGAAATTGTGAAAGTCATTTATTTCTTTTTCACTGCTCGTAGAAGTTCTTGTTTTTGCTAACATTCCAAACATATGTTTACAGGTATTTGATTTCCCCTTCCTTAAATTTATTGCATTCATGAAAACTTTTATCACTTTGCATTTTACAAAAGGATGTGATCCGTTACTGCCCTCCAACCTAAAAAGTTAAATTTTAAAAAGTTATTCTAAGAAATTTAATGACTGATCTTCAATGACTAACTTGTTCTTGTAGGTTATTCCGTCGTTTGATTAAAGTATAAGTGCGGAGTTTTTTTGGAATATAATTTTGATCCAAATTAGTCTTTATTTTCCTACGCAAATGCATTATTTTGGGAATTTTATTTCCCGACTTATTACTCTTGCCTTTTAATTGTCATTTTATCTGTTTAATTTATCATGCATAATGTGGTAAAATCTGATTTTGTAGAACTTTGTGCAGTTATTTATGTTTTAAAATTGTTTGTCAACCACTTACAATTACAGTTACAATGTACTTACAATTTTAATTTTAATCTCATAGTCAGCACTTTCGGGGGTGGACATTTCTTTTACCTTCTCAACTATAGAGTTTTTGAATATCCTTTTTAACTATCCAAAATGGTCTGCATCAAACGAAAGAAAAAAACTTTTCCCAGGCCTTGTGTGTTTTCCTCTTTTTTTCAAGTATTTATTTTATACTTTCAAATTGATTTCGAACAAAATTTTCGCTCATGTACAGAAAATATACTTCTTGATGTGTTTAAATGTAGAACTTTTGCTTGGATATTTTGCGTCAGAATCATTAAGTTTATGCAAAAAATTTTACTTTCAGACTATTAATATTTAAAAAACATTTTCGGATATTTAGCAAGTGGAAAATATCGTCCAGTGACCCTCTAGAAATAATACATAAATGTATTAAATGAATCAGTCTCGGTGTGCGTTCAATTTGATTAAATGTGCTTTTAAAAATTCATTGTCACATACATATGACATCACACAATTTGAACATTGTGCAAAAAATGTAAAAAAAAAAAAAATGTAAGCATTTAAAAATAAAAGCAAATGCTTGACATCCCATTGCAACAAAAGTCACAAGACCGGAAATTTTATTCGTTGTAAGGGAAACTATGGAAGTCAAGCAATGTAATCACAATGAGGTTGTTTCCATCAGTCAAAAGTACTACTTTAAGTCAATGAACTTGATAGGATGAGCAAAAAAAAAAAAACATGGAGCGAGGAAAAACTTTTATTTTCAAAACATTTAATTTTTTATTACTCTTTCTAAGTGTCCGATTTTTCACATAAGGTCTGGTCTTTATGACGTCACAAGTGATGAACTTTGGCGCGCTACTCTACTGGCACACTGAATGCTTACGCGTGCTGTCTACCGCGTTCCCAGATTGTGATAATTAAATAGCAAATTCAATATTGCACTCTACGCTTGCTATCAACCATATCGTTGCCAGAACATGTAAGTAATGAAGCGTAATAAATATTGCGCTCTGTGCTAAGGCATCAGGGAATAGCATTTCATCACTTGTGATCTCATGTGCAAAAGCATAAAAAATGAAATTGAATATGCGCACCGATTAAAATATCTGTTAAAATTTGTCAAATTATTTCAAAAATGGTCAAATCCTATATTTTTAAGCACCTCTTTCAAAAAAAAAAAAATACTTTTAAAAGTTTGGAAACGACCCCATTAAGTCTAGACTAAGCATTCATTTTGTTAAGACGGTTACTCACAGTATTGGTATTCGTTCTAACGGGATTCCACTGTAGTATTTTTATACGAATGAGTTTCAATTTACTCTAGTAAAATAAAAATTTTACTCTCTGTGGTATAACACACTGAGAAAATTCGCATTCTCTCAATAACCGCTATTTTATAACATTTGAAAAACTGAAAAAATAAAATGAAATTCTATGGATGATGAATTGGGTGAAATCTTCGGCAAAGGTTAATATTGTTTGAGACGGAAACTTTGAAGATTTTCACATATATTTTCCTGTCAAGACAAGCAATCGATCACGAATAAGGCTCTTGAATGTTGTTTGAAAACGGAAAGCGTCATAAAATAATAGAAAATCCTACTGTTACCTCAGAATAGTTATTTTAGTTTTCTTAGATCGCAAAGTTTACAGTGAAATATTGCGTAAAAATTCGCCGCGAAAAGCTACCTTGGAGAACAATAAAAAGATATATACTTATTCTACAGTCTATTAAAATAATATTTTTCTATACCCAAAAACAATATTGTTCAATTTAAATTAATAAAACGCTGACGTATCAAAGAGAGAGTTTTGAAAAAGAAATAAACACATTTCACAAATATTTTTGATGAAAGTCCTTACATCTTTTAGCTCACATACTTTTGCATTGAGAAAGAAGCTACCTTTAACCTTGAAACCCATGTTCGCATTTTTTTACAAAATATATGAAATTTTCACCTTGTTTATACGTTCATCGCTGTTTCGCGTACACATTATTTTTAATCATACAGAATTCTTCCCCAATGGTGTTCTTTAAAAAATTTAATACCTAAAAAAAAACGTTTTGCTTCTAGTGCGTTTTTTATTTTAGACTATTTAGCCTTTCAGTAGACCTAGTGCGATCCCCCGATACGGTTTCCAGTCTTTCATGTGCCACCATTAAGACGCGGATGTCAACGGCACGGATAATTTGGACGCCCAGTTTCCACCAGATGGATGCACCTGGGTTCTCTTTTGATGCGAAATTGCACTAGAAATTTAATTTTGCCGAGGGAATTCTAAGCAAAACGAATATCCAAGAGATCTTTTATGTGCCGCATAATCATAAGACATGGGCGCTGATGATTTTCTGCATCTCGGAAATCCACCAACCATCCACCCCAAGTCAGAACCTGGGTCCACAGCCGTATAAAACCAGCGCCTAACCTTCACGCCACCAGCTGGACCTAAGCAAAACTTAAAAAAATAATTAAAAAAAATAAATAGCTTTTTCGAAGTAAATAGCTATATTGCTTTTTCTATACAACAAGACAGAAAACTCTAAATTACATGTACTAATAATTTTCAGCACTGTCAAAATAGAAATTGCTTATAATATTTCAATTTATGTAAATTAACACTTAAATAAAACAGGTGATATGAATCTTCGAATACCTGAACTTCAAAGCGACTACGAGAATATTATTTGAACTGTTTCTGAATTGTTCGAAGTTAATTGCTTCCCTTTTGCACCAAAATGAATTTTTGAAATCTAGAAAAATTAAATGACTCCCAACTTTTACCATAAAAGGGTCAATAAAATTAATATTCTGCTTTAGTCGTGTTCCACAATTAAAGACTTTAGAGACTTTCATGAAACTTCAATGCAATCATTTTTCTTTCTGATTTATCGCTCACTTCTTTCAAAAATGTCACATCCTAAAAATTACCGATTTTGGGTTATGCTTTTATTACTTTCTTCTATATCTAATATATAGAAAAAAGTATTGGATTCGTGCAAATTTTCGAATTTCGAATTTTGACGGATTCGAACGTTTTGAGGTGTGCTGAGTCCATTTCGACCATTTTTGGAAAATGTGTGTGTGTGTGTGACCAGTTTTTGTGGCCGCTCTACAGCAAAAATTACCGCATGAAATCGAACGAAATTTGGTACACATATGTGCCCCTATGTGGACTTGTGCCCATTGGTTTTTGGCGCGAATTCCTCCAAGAGGGGTGGAGCAATAGGACGTTTTTTGAGTTACGCATGCTTGCTATTCCTCAGGAAGTAACTGGCGGAATCAAACAATATTTGGTTCGTATGTTGCCATTAACAGGAACAGGTGCTGATTCAATTTTGGTGTAAATAACTCAAACGGGAGTTGAGCTATAGAACGTTTTTTGTCGTCAATTGTGACTGCTGTATCTCAAGAAATAATGAACAGAATGAAAGATAAATTTATCGGCAAGTAGCCCTTAATGGGTATAAGAGCTGATTTCATTTTGGTGTCAACAGCTAAAAAGGGGGTAGCGCAATTGCCCTATCTCAAGAAGTAATGCTACGTTCTGGTTGAAATTTGGAATGTATGTGAATCCATATGTAAACAGGCTTTGGTTCAATTTTGACGCCAATCGCTCCAAGAGGTGTTTTTTTTTTTTTTTTTTTGCGAACAAAAATAGCTTTATTAATGCAACAATAAGAAAGATAAATCGTAATAGATTATCGTCTGCGTATTTCTCGTGATTTTAATTGTATTCGCAACTCCAGAGCTCGAATACGCTACCTTGCGGATATTTACAAAACTGCCGAAAAACTAAAACATTGCGTTTCACGTGTTCATTTTGGACAAAACAAACAGTTTGTTATGTTAATTTTTTTTTATTTGCGTAATTCATCACTTGGAATCGTCATCCGCAACAGCATAACATCAAAAATATTTGATATAAACTGTGAGTACACATTTTATTTATCTTGTTCTGAGTGAATTTGAATAAATATCAGTTTTTCAATTCGATGAAAAAAAGCGGACTTAACAACATTGACTGGACACTAGGGTCATGCTGAAAAATTACTTTTTTCCTTAACCTAATTCCACATAAATGATTTAAATAACCTTTGTTACTACAGCATCCAACTGAAATGGACAGTATGCAAATAAATTTTCTTGAAAATATTTATCGCAGAACAGATTGAAAAATCCAGAAAGAACGTGAGAAAGAATTTGAACAATAAAAAACAAAAGTTTAGAATTTTTATCGCTAAAATATCAAGCCAATTTTACTTTATTGCTCTGCAAAAATTGTCATTATCGGTGGAAGAGTTTCTCCAAAAATATGTTTATAGGGTTATGGTTTTAAAATTGTTTGAAAGAATAATGTATCTTGACAAGATTTCGCATATCAGTTAAATTTTTTCCATGACGAATGAATTAAATGTATGATGATTTCTTTTGATATCCAATCATATAGTCATAGAAATAAATTATCTAGTGTTAAATGTTACTCTTGACAGTCTGTCACGTATGTGCACTATGTGACAAAAATGTCAACTAACATCGTAATGTCACAAAAATGTCAACAAATGCCGGAAATGTCACGAAACTGAATATAATATGTACTAATGTATAGAAAAAAACGGTACAAAACGGAAATGCTGTTCGAAGCGAACCAAAAATTAATGAATTCCGAATTCACCATCGTGAAAATGCGCTGCTTCAGAACAACTTACTGTGTGTTCTGCATTAATTATTTACTTTCGTAATACTTTTTGATTTCTAATCTTTTTCTACATGGGTCAGAATAACCAAAAGACTTTGAAAAAAAAATTCAAATGAATAAAAAACAAAAAATCATGCATGCGAACAAAAATTTCTCTCATTTCCTAAGTTTAGAAGCAATTTATACGTTACAGCGTGCGTTTGTTTCAGTTTTTTCATCCGCCATTAGACAGTGACTGCAGCGCCCCCTATAGTTTGTTGGAGTTGCGAATGGGAATGATTGGAAATATTATCTTAATGATTTAAAATTTTTAACTGTTGCCATTTTATGTTTGTTAACAAATAAAATATTTGTAATTAACTCAAGCAAGGCTTTTAAAATAACTTTCAATTTTCGCTCTTTGCTTTTCTTTTGCAATAATTCAGACATTGGGATGGTCGTCAAGTTTTGCATGTGTAATTTTGTTTTTGTTGGGAATATTGCTTCCTCGTCAAGCATGGGGGGGGGGGAATCAGAAAAAAAAAGAAAAATATAGAAGAAAGTTTCATAACGGCCACAACATACTAGTTTTTCAACTGCCATGGATGAGTAGCATATCTGTGCAAGACCTGCATTTCTTAATATTTCGTCGTTAGAGGGCAAAAGTTTCGTATTTGCAATTTTAAGTAATTTCGGAATGCTCTTTTCAAGAATGTCACATTTTGGGTTTTTCTTGATCCATTAGGCGAAAAACATATGTCGTTTAGAGAAATATGATATTATTTATTCCGTAAACAGTATTGGACACAAAAAAAGAGCATTTTTCATTTTTATTTTTTAATCAAAGCATACGCAATTTGCATTTATGTCGTTAATGTCGATACTGTAAGGAGAAAAATTAGTAAAAATAACGACATGTTTTGAGATATTTCAACCATCATTTTTGGGATCCGAGGAAAAAACGTCATAAACGAAAGGAAAATTTTAAAAACTTATACTTTTTTAGACTTAATCTTCTTGAACCAGAGGAAAAACATAATATTTTGTTCAAAAAACTTTATGCACGACAAACAGTACGACAAACAGTTCAATCAGTGAAATTATATATTTATATATATTCTCTTCATGATATCTTACTTTTAATTTTAAAAACCGCTCTCCCAAAAAATAACGTTTCTGAAATATGACGTTGTTGAAAGGAGAAAGTGATATAGAAAATAGAGAAATAAAAAAAAAATAGATATTTGCCCGCTTATTAAATGTGTTTATGTGTAAGAAAATGTGTGTACAGTAGAACTTTGGCTAAAGGAAGTGATCAGTATCAGGCACGTTTAGGTTAATCGAAATTTTCGGATAAGGAAAGGATGCTGTTAAGAGACCGTAAAGCTTGTATAAAACGCTTTATACAGATAAATTTTCCCAATATTTGCAGTTTTAATGTGATTCAATGTTTAACAATCTAACTATGGCCAAATTGAATCCAGATACAGAAAAAAAAATCACCAAATTTGTCACTAAGTTAGCAACAAAACTTGGCGACCAAAAGCTTGGTAATATATTGCCACATGTTGGCCTAATTATAACACCACTTGAGTTTGCATTTAATTTAAGAATGATTTTACCCGAAAAAGTTGTAAAAGACCCTTTTTGGAGCATCTGAATGCAACCAAAAGGGGAGCTGCACAACTAGAACCCACTAGAAGTCTACGTACTAAACTTCAACTTTCTGGGACATACCGTTTTTCAGTTATGCAAGATACATACGCATATACGCACATACACACATGCGTTCATACGCTCATACGCACATACATACGTACACACGGACGTCGTGAGAATACTCGTTCGGGTATCTATGCGTTCTTAGGCATATATCCAGATCAACGTGTGGTCGGATTAGAGATGAAAACAGTCCGAAAAAAAATTGAAAATTTCGGAAAAAACGAAAAAAAAAAACTGTTTTTTTTTTAAGGGGTTTATTTCCGATTCGTAAAAATTGAATTTTTTTTAACTTTTCGGGAAGTTTTAACTGAAATTTTCAGCAAAAAGTGAGAAAAGGAGTAAATATTATACTTAAATTCTGATGCTATTTCCTTCTCCCCCACTCCCTCCCTGTATGCGAAAATACTGTCTAACTTTGATAATGCATATATATGTCAAAAAACATTTGATACTTTTTACCGAAAACATGAAATGTTTTAATCAAAATTATCTCAATAATATCAATTATATATTTATTTATTTATTAGAGTATCCTAAAAATATGAAAGTCGGTTTTTCAAGTCGCACATCCTCTTGTATCTTCTTTTAAATCAAAACAATCTAAACAAGTTTCATACAATTTAAATAACGGCTACCCGTGCCAACTTGCGTCTGAAAGTGCATAAACCAGCCCTGTGTACTAGGCCGAATAAGATTTTTTTTTTGGAAGTTCAAAATTTCATGTTGATAAAAAAACGTTGCCTCTATAGCCCCACATGTACCACAAAAATATTGATCCAAATTAAACGAGCTGATGTGTGCATCACATGACTTCCGTTTACACCAATTTAATGATAATAGTAGTGCCTTGGAGTAAGCAAAGAAACACTTTACATATTTCTTCCCCAAGTTTGTTGCGAACTGAAGCAAAAAAACGTTTTATACAGTTTAATTTTCCCAATATTGGACATTTTAATATGATTTAATGGTTAACTCTCAAAATATCGCCAATAGTGACCAAAATGAAACCAAATAAAAATGTTTAAAAAAACGCCGAATTTTTTGTCACCAAGTTGGCGAAAATACTTAGTGACCAAAAGCATGACGATATGTCGCCAAGTTTTTGCCAAATTTCAACACCACTTGAGTTTGCATTGATATTAACCATGATTCCCCCCCCCCCCCCCTCCAAAGGTGCAAAAGACCCCTTAGGAACATCCGAATGCAGCCAAAAAAAAAAAGGAGGTGCACAACGAGATCCCACTAGGAGTCTATGTACCAATTTTTAACTTTCCAGGACATACTGTTTCTGATTTATGCGAGATACATACGCACATACATTCGCACATATGTACATACGCACATACATACGTACACACGAGACGTCACGAGAAAACTCGTAGTAATTCATTCTGGGATCGAGAAAATGGCTATTTCAGGTGTCTATTTGTTCTTAGACACAGATCCATGTGTGGTCGGGTTGTAAAAAAAACTCAACATTCATTTGGGGGCGAGCAAAATGGAAATTAAAGCCCATTTTTGGGTCAAAATTTTTTTCGTGAATACAATACTTCCTTTACTTCGTAAAAGGAAGTAAAAATACTTCCATACAGGAAGTAAAAATACTTCCAAACTAGTCCATCAGGAGGCCTAAAGTTTATAATTTTCTTCAAGCAATTGATATTTTTCAATTTACCTTTTAAAAAATTACACATGCATTTAAAAAAATAAAATATCAAGTTAAAACATTATTAGCGAACACATTTCCAAATCAACATTTGCAAATGAATAATAATAATAAAAAATTATTTAATGAAAAATTTAACTTAAAATTGAAAAGATCCTTATTTTGAGTACCATGTGGGAGACTTAATTATCGCAAGAGAGCAGAAATTGCTATTTAACACTATTATCGACTCTATTATATACATTTCTTTTATCTTGATAACTTCTTAAAATTTACCTTACATTTTTAAAAATATATACAGAAATTAAACCACTTTATTGAAGAAAATTACAAAATTTTGTCCTGCTCGACGCCTAAGTATTTTTTAATTTGAATAAGTATTTTTGTGGTACATGTGTGGCTAGAAGCAACGTTTTATAAACATGATGTTTCAAAGTTAAAAAAAAATATTTTTTCGATTCGGTCTAGTACACAGTGTTGGTTCACACTTTCAGACACATGTCGGCACAGTTGCCATTGTTCAAAATAGTGTGAAACTTTTTTTTTTGACTTGGAAGGAAAAATATAGGAGAGTGTGCGACTTGAAAAATTAACTTTCTTTTGTTTGGGGGGGGGGGGGGGGTTCACCCTGATATATATTTTATTATTAACTTTTACATTCTATTGAACAAAACCCAACTAACTTTTACATAACACAGAACAAAACTTAAACTTAAATAAAAAGTTTTGAAAAAATACAGAATTTAATTATTATGAATTCACATAGCAGTAAATTAAACACCGCTTTTAGAAATTTTCTGCATACTCTGCCGTGCTAAGAGCATAAGTGGAATCTGCAGTTGAGCTCAAACTCATATAGTGAGTCTTCCATATAGTCCTTTTTTTTCAGAATTTTTCTAAAAAATAGTTTCCGACAAAATGACCCTTAATTATTTCATTTATTAAACAAAATGCGAAACAGAGAACAACTTTTTTACAATAACTCAATTTTGTTCACAAGTGCACGTATGACTACCACGGATCTGAAACTCCAGCGTGAGTTTTGGTTCAGCTTCAGAAACCATTACACAGTTTTGGTTTGGGGTTTCTGTTGGAAAGATAAAGAAAAACCAATTTAGTTTTGATTTGGACTTTGACTAGATTGGAGAAAATCAAAACTCAAAAGCTTTCCTTTTTTAGACAGTAAAGTTAAAATTGCAAGGGAGGGAAATCATACTTATTTTCCTTTCAAGCAATATCAGTCGTGTTTGAATGTCAATGATTGCTATTATTATTTCAAGTTTCAAAGGCAATCTAAAATAGAAAACCTTATTGCTATGAGTAGACACACCTTACTCAATATTATTGGTTGATGCACGGTTTGACTTATTTCTCGTGTTTGAACAAAACAACTCTCAGTTATTAAACAAAAGGAAAAAAAAATTCTAATGAAACTTACCTTTATGTGTATTTCTGTCAAGCAGAAAAAGGAGATGACTGGATTGCATATGTTTTTTAATACTTGTTCCAAGAAAAATTAAGAAACCCTATTTTTATTCATAAAGGGATAACATTTTCTATTTTTCCAATTTTTCCAGAAAACCCCGGAAAAAGCCTTTTTTTTCCACCAGTTCAAAACTGCCGGAAATTTTACATCTCGTGGTTGGATTGAAAAAAAAAAAAAAAAAAAAAAAAAACTCAATATTCATTCGGGGGCAAGCAAAAGGGAAATTAATGCCGATTTTTGTTAGAGAAAACTTTTTCGCGAATAAAATACTTCCCTTATTACTTTCTTCTATATCTAATATATAGAAGAAAGAATTGGGTTCGTGCAAATTTACGAATTTCGAGTTTTCACGGATTCGAATGTTTTGATGTGTGCTGGGTTCATTTCGACCATTTTTGGAAAATGTGTGTGTGTGTGTCACGTATGTGTGTGAACAGTTTTTTGTGACCACTCTACAACGAAAACTATCGCATGAAATCGAACGAAATTTGGTACACATATGTGCCGCTATGTGAACTTGTGCCGATTGGTTTTTGGAGCGAATTCCTCCAAGGGGGGGTGGAGCAATGGGACGTTTCTTGAGTTATGCGTGCCTGCTATTGGCCCGGAAGTAACTGGCGGAATCAAACAAAATTTGGTCCATATGTTGTCCCTAACAGGTACAGGCACTGATTTAATTTTGGTGTCAATAGCTCAAACGGGGATTGAGCTATAGAATGTTTTTTGTCGTCAATTGTGGCTGCTGTATCTCAAGAAATAATGAACGGATTCAAACAAAAACTTATCGACAAGTAGCCCTTAGAGGGTATAAGAGCTGATTCTATTTTGGCGTTAATAGCTTAAAAAGGGGGTGGCGCAATCGAATGTTCTTTTTTTTTTTTCCATTGTGAGTTCCATATCTTAAGATGTAATGCTATGTTCTGGATGAAATTTTAAATAAATGTGAATCTATATGTAAACAGGTGTTGTTTCAATTTTTGTGCCAATCGTTTCATGAGGGGGAGAGGGCGCTGATATTTTTTGTGAATAAAAATAGCTTTATAATTGCAACAATAAGAAAGATAAATCGTAATATACTGTCGTCTACGTATTTCGAGTGATTTTATCTGTCGGAAAACAACTAGAAAACCCATAGACTAATAATAAAAATAGAGCGAGCTATGGCAACCCTTTTGCTGCTCATAAACCAAACCATGTGACTGATGGATATCCTAGCAACAGCGGGCGTTGATCGTAGCAGACGATCAACGCCCGCGAGAAATAAAATAAATAGAATTGATGGAACACGGAAGAAGGATCTTTTATGGAGTCCGATTTGTAAATTTGTTATTCTAAGTTGTAAATATTTTGTTAATATAGTGAGTTTTTCGTTTAGATAGTATTCATTTTCTTTAGTTAATTTCAATAACTCTCTAAGCAATTAAAGATGCAAGCGCCCAAAAAGAATCGTTAAACAATAAGATTTTTACCTACAATTTCAATTTAAGATACCGATTAGTACATTTTTGCGTTAACGCAAAACGTGAACGCCATTACGTTCACGCCAACGCTGACGTAGCAGTTCCAAATGAAATAAAAGTTACTGAAAACTGTGATCAGAAACTAATTACTAATGTCAAAATGATGCATAACTAAAAGAAAAACAGTTCAATCTATGTACCTGGAAAAAAAATTATAATGAAACATGTCTTAAAATACATGTCGAGTGCCAAACTATAGATAATGTTGCCCTCTAGCAACCATGCTGCCAAAGTTTTCCCACCAGTCACATGATGTATCCATGAACCAATTTTTTCATCAGAAAACTCATCATCAGGTCTACTCTTATTATTAGTCTATGAGAAAATCGCGATGATTTAAACTTTTTAACTGTTGCCATCATGTGTTTGTTAACAAATAAATGTTTGTAATTGTTTTAAGCAAGGCTTTTAAAATAATTTTCAATTTTCATTCTTTGCTTTGCTTTTGGGATAAGTCGGGAAATGGAATGGTCGTCAAGTTTTGGTGTGTGTAATTTTGTTTTTGTTGGGAATATTGTTTCCTCGTCAAGCATGAGGAGGGATCAGAATTATACGAAAGGTATAGAATAAAGTTTCGTGATAGTCACAACATACTAGTTTGTAAAAAGAATCAAAAAGAAATGATGACTTTGAATTTTCAGAAAGCCGAACTATGAAAGTCAGGTTTTTTCTGATATGCATTTTATGTAACCTTTTACATTAAAAATGTCATTTTCTCCAAATCTTAATAGGAAACTGGGGATACAGAAAGAATACCAAAAGAAGGAAGAAAAAATCAAAAACAAGATAATATAGGTGGTTTGTCGACAGGAAGGAAATGTTGCATATCTTGGAAGCTAGGTGCCCGAAGGCATTTTAGAGAAGTATTTTGTTAAAACGCTTCAAATGATAAAAGTAATATATATGAAAATGACATTTTTTGGACGCAGAAGAGTAATTTCCCTCTTCTCCATCGTAACAGAAAATTAGTTTTCTTTCCTTGTGTAATGTTTTCGCTTCGATATTTTTGACGCACCAGTTTGACAGAGGTTTTTCAAAAGTAATAAATGTTTTATAGACCGTCTTTATATAAAAGTCTTTCTGATTTATTTATTTGAAAACCAAAGTAATAGTTATTCCTTGTTACATAAGTTTTTGACTAAATACTTACAATTCAATATTAATAAATAAATAAATAAATAAAATAAAAAAGAACATCGTACAATAAGCATTTAGCTTTGAAAAATTAGTACTGAACGCAATACAATATTTAGAGAAATTTTAAGCCAAAACTTATAGGCAATCGTGACTACTGTTAATTTTAGAGCAAATTTGCAGTATGTATTTTTAGTAATTCTGTAGATATTATAGTAGCTTCGTGTTGTTTCATAGTAGGTACTTTCCTAACTTACTTCTTTTACATTATCGATTGCGAAAGCAATATTTTAAGTTAGTTAAAAAAATATTCGATACACAATACAATGAATGTTTATTGAAAATTATAGTTGTTAGCGACCGGAGAAGATCGGAGGACAATCTTTTTAAAACGCATTCGCAACGCCACATTGTAACATTTATTGTAACATGACTTAAAGTAATATCTTGATGAGTGCGTTTAAAGCCAGTAGTTAGCATTGTGTTAGTACTTTCATCTAAAGGCTTTACCAGTCTTTGTTTACACCAATCAGTGGCGCAAGCAAGGGGAGGGTCCAGAGGTCCGGACAGTTCCCTTGGACCTTCGAGATTTTTTAATTGAATATATTCCTGTGTATGTGGTACGTAAAATAATTCCAAGCAAACGTAATATTAATTACAGATTTAATAAATTAGAAGTACAAAACATATTTTCTCTCTATCTTCCCCAATAAAATCGAACTGGATGTGAAAATAAATTGTTCTAGAACGATGATTTTGCTTCGCATTTTTTATTTTTTAACAATGAGAGAAAAAATACATTCTTTCCTGTGCTTCCTGGTATTTTGATTAAGTATTTGTTATTCATAAATTTATATTATTAAGTAATGCTAAATAATTATTTAATTTGTTTTAAAACTGTTTTTTGCTCCCGAAAATCGATAGAAACAAAAGAATATGTTTGGATGTGTACTGGAGTATGATATGAGAATGGTGGACCTTTGATCCTGGACCCCCCCCCCCTCTCTTTGCGAAATTCCTATGTGCACCACTGACACCAATGGACTTCAAAAATAACAACTTAATAAATTGATCCTTTTTTTACTAATTTATTTAACAAATTCATCAAATTTTTTTAACGCCGACATTTTTACACCGATATAGCTAAAAAAAGTAAAGCATGCAGCGAAAGTTCCTGAAACATGGTCTGGCTCCACCTCGAAAGGGAAAGATAAAAGCTATGATATTCAAATTACTACATATTACTACAAATTACCTCCTCATAGTTTTTATCTCCATAGTTTTTTAAGGTGGAGGCGCAGTTCTCGATAATTGTGAAAGAATTCCTAGGTCCCAGAAGTCGATAATTATGAGGAATAATGCAAAAAAACCTTTCATGACAAAAGTGGGGGAGGAGCATAAAATTTTAAACGTTTCTGCGTGTAGATAGGCATACATAGGACAGACTATACGTGCTCTCAAATTCCGTATAAAAGAACATGAAAATTATGTCAAAAAAAAAAAAAAAAAAAAAAAAAAAAAAACAGGATTTTTAACGTTCCTCCATCGTCCAACATTGTTGGTCCTGCGGCCATAACGATTTTTCTTCTGCCAAAATTATGCATGGTTGTTCTTTCACTTTCGACTTAGATTTTTGGGATTTTGCTGCATCTGGAAAATTTTCCACTTTATTAGTGAATGATTTGTCGAGCACGTCCCCTTTCCCTACTGTTTTCTGGAAATCTTTCCATTAATAACAATAAAAAAAGTCAGTGTATGACGTTTCTCCTAGATACAGATGTCCTTGCTGATTCTGCTGATGTCACGTTTCCGGTTCCGGCCACTTTCAGTTTATTTACTTATCCATGTTCATGTGTCAGTTATCGGACTTCGTTGTTCCATCGCTCTTTTTATGCATTAACGAAGGGGTTTCCTTTTATAAACCCGAAACAGCTGTTTGCAGAGTTTTTTTGAACTCTTTTTAAATGCTTTTATTTGTGCATATATACACGTCGTCACATTTTTACTCGTTTCTGCATTGATTTTGCCTTATAAAATAAAATAATAATAATATCTTTAAGAAGCGAATTTTACGATAAATGGATTGGTCAGTTGGTATCATAGAAAGTTTACTTTTGCTCTTCTGAAATACTCGTTCGTCTATTTTTTTAACTGTTTTACTGGAAAAAATGCATAAAAAATATTAATTTCACTTAATATATATTGTTTTTAAAGTAAACAGAGTAAAATATACGAGTATATGCGTAGCCATACGCATACACTCGTGTAGGCACGTATATAGACGTATTCACATAAATGCACCAATAAATACGTACAATACCTATAGATATCTGCAAGTATTTTTTATCTATACAGATATACATTCGTCTAATCACGTATACACTCACTTATATCCGTATATATTTATATACTCGTACTTATATACCCGTATACACTTATATACACTTACGTATTCGAGTAGACACTTACATACAAGCATATGATATATAAGTATACAGAGTAAGCTTAAACTTTTGGGAAAATCATTAAAAAGTGTTAGAGGGGAGGATAAGAAGCAAGGAACATATATGGTCACAAACAGAATGCTGACGTGCTACCTGCCTGCAAATCCAGAAACTGATGGATGCAAAACAAGTCACAAATTCATTACACAAAGATATTTTTACACAACATTTTAGGTCTTAAGAAAGTTTTAAAGCGATTGATGAAATTTGCAGCCTGCGGCCATACTACACTCTCTTTTGCAATAACGTTACTTTTGATTAAATTTTGGGAAAAATAATCTTTGTGGAACAAAATTTGTGACCGGTTTTGCACCCATCAGTTTCTGGCTTTGTGTGCATGTAGCGCGTCAGCGACCATAAGTTTAATGATTTTTTACTTCTGAGCCTCCCCTCTCATACCCCTTAGTTTTTTGCCCATGAGCTTGGATTCACCCTGTAAGCATACATGAATATAAGCGTATATACTCGTGTATACTTACCTGTACTGGTGTATACACGTAAATGTACGTATATATATACGTCTATATAGGTATATAATCGTGTTTACACTTATACATACGTTTTTACTCGTACTTCCACATACATATACGTCAGCAGAGACGTACAAACACGCACTGGATATATCCACGAATTAACTCGTGTATACCCGTATATGTATGTACACTTATATGTACGTCTGCTATACACGTATACATTCAAGTAAGCATGTATATCCTCGAGATAAAAATGCATACACACATATCATGTTCGTTTATACGTGTACATACTTGTACATACACGTGACACGTATACACGCGTGACACGTATATACTCGTGTAGACACGTATGCGCTCCTGCAGGTCATCATGATACATGCTTATATAACCTAGTACACACGTACATAATTGAGTAGACACGTGCATGCCTGTATCTGATGTAGACCTGTATCTACTCATATATGAACGTCTTTTCTCATGTCTACACGGCACGTATATACTCGTGTATACACGCATATGCTCGTGTATACACGCATATACACGTGCATATACTTATTACTATAAAAATACCTGAAATATAAAAATAGTAGGGTCATTTATAATGGTTTTATTTCTATTTTAAACTATGACCACTTTACCCCAGGCTATGAACCCCCCCCCCCCCCCCCCAATGGGGTAAAGTGGTCATATATACATAGGAAAAAGAAATTATTATAAAACTGCTTAAATCAATATTTTTTTCCCTAAAACTCAATGTACCGTGTTCTTTAATAATGCAATGTAAAATAACAACAAAACAAGTTAAAGTGTTTAAAGAATTTAATGTATTTATTATCCACCTAAGTTGAAAACCTACGATTTTATGATCCAGATTATTAACCCACCAGACCCTATTGTCTGGAGTTAGTTTTCCAAAAAAATAGTCTCGGGTTTATCGTATTTCCAATTCGAAACACGCGAAAATTAAAAGCATTTGTCTTATCTGTAACTCCATTAATCATCAAAAAAAAAAAAAGTTTGAAAATCTTTGTTAATGTAATAAATTAAGGAAAGGAATTTTTCTCGTCTAACTATGGGAAAATTTTTCTGATTAGAATGTAGAAAAGAAGTTTCTCTTATACCAAAATAACTGAAAGCGTCACATTTTTGAAATAGTAAAAATTTTCTTGGAACTACACTTTCTTTTTCCGGCTCTTTCTCTTTCTTACTTTGTAAGTTATTTATTCATACGCCATAAATTTTCTTTCAGTAATTTTATTTTCTCACAATTACAATCTTCTGCTGCGGAAAGGTTTTATAATAATTTGGAGATATTTTGTTCTTATATTTCGAAATATTATCATTGTTTTTAAATTTGATTTTCTTCCTGGTTGTATCAACACTAAACTTTCGATTTTTCCTAGACGAGAAAAATCTTGAAACTCCTGCCCTTATCCATCTTTCAAAGTTTTATATTAAGTTTTAGAAAAAAAAAACCGCAAAAATAGGGTGAACTTGCCGCTTACGAGAAGTTGCCGCCTGTGGCAAATGTTCTGGCTTGAATATCCCTAGATCCGGCCCTGCGTTAAATTGACTAAAATGTTAAAAAAAAGGTATTGAGAAAGGGGTTTTGTAACAGCTCTGCTCGGCATTAGTGCTGGATTTGAACAAACTATATTACAAATCAAGCCTTTTCCCCAATTTTCTTCATTCTGGGGAAAAATAAAACAAATGCATGTTGACACCTCAACCGCCTTTTTTTTTAATGTACTTCGCAGGTAAGAGGCCATGGAAATTCGTTTAAAGAAGGAAAAGAAATAGTTTCAAACATTTCTCATAGATGGCGCTGCCATAGTTCACATTATTGCGGAGATTGTTGATTGATTACTTAGATACGATGAGGTAAAAAGGCAGAATTAAAAATATCGTCTCTCTAAAAACATACTGTTTTACGCTTCCATGTAGTAGCAAAACAAGACGAAGGAGGTATTGTTTAACTCACGCATTCCTAATCTGGAAAATATTTGCTTAAACGGGCTCCTCTTTCTATATTGCCACAGCTATTGTTTCCTCAGTAACATGCTACTTTATCTATTTAACTGCACATGTTTTTGTAAACCTTGAAAATATATTGTTTCCTTTCGACTGTCAATATTTTCGTGTTTTTACCTAATCATTTTGGTAGGCATTTCTCTTAAAATTGCCTGCGCCATCTCTCTATCGGCACATTTTGTAAACAAAAATTTCTTACACCAAACAAATTTCCTTCTCCTAAAAATTGTTAAAATATCAAGTCATTCTGACCAGTAAGTTTTAAATTAAAGCATTCTGAAATCAGAACATTTACTGCAATCACTGCGTACTATTTTTTTAGCTGTACTTCAACTAATTCTTATGATTTTTTACAATGAATGCAACGGAAAATATCTGAAAATAACAAATGTTTTCCGCATGCTCATTTTCAGATTTCTCTCAATTATACATGTCAAAGTCTGCCATTAAATAAACGTTTTAATCAAATCATAATTGTTTTCCGATATGTTTGAAAGTTTAGTAATTAATGTGTATTCACAGCTTATAGACTTCGTGAAATTAACCTGAAAGTTATACATCAATCATCAACGCCTGATTACGAATCGTACTCCAATGGAGTGACCTAATTTTAAAAATGAAGTACAGTCTAAATTTCAAAAAGAAACTCATTAGAGAGTTTCTTTTATCGGAAATCTATCATTTCTGTAACAAATGATTGTTACTTTCAAAAGTCTCGGGTTGAAAATGAAGTTGTGCTTTTTTTTTAATAAGGAACATTAGAATATTAATGATGTCAGATATTAGGTGAGGGGATTTGCTTCTTAGAAATTTTCTGAAAAAATTGTGTTAGTGTGAACGCTTGTGACTTTGTCTTTGAAATTCAGAAACTTTCATTACTTGTGAAATAAAAGGCGACTAAAATATTAAATTGTGCAAACCCTTAAGCAAAAAATTTTTTTTGCATATTTAAAGCTATGCAATAGTTTATTTTAATTCTAAAATCCTAACTTTCACACAACATAGTAACTGTTGGAAACCAGCAGTTTAAATGCTGAAGATCAAAAACTGCAAAAAATGAAAAATCAAATTATAGTAAAAATAACAGCAAATGATTTTTTTTTAAAGTTCACATTCGTGCAGGCGAATTTTTTAATTGTTTTTCTATAATTACAATGCGAAACAAATTTTATTATGTACGTACTATTCTAATGTCACATCGGATATCAGTTGGTTTACGTTTTTAAAACTACGACAAAGTAACCTAACTCAATTATATGCGGTTCAATCTTCTTTACAACCCCAAAATAATTAAACTTTGTCAAGCTTCAATTTATTAGAGCAGCACTAAATATCCATTTTACTTTAATTTTGAACTGGAACTGATTTAAACGAATCAAAAGAGAGTCATTTTAATTGACATTAACAACATGGGATTTTAACATCAATGTTACGCTCATACAAAATCTCAATTGAAAGAGTAAAAACTTATAGAAAAATCATTGGTAGAAAAAAAAAAGTTTCTTCAGCAAAATCAAACAAATAAGATTGTAAAATGATTTGAAAAAAAAAAAAAAAAAAAAAAGTCTGGATATGTTATGAAACAGTAGGATAACCTGGAATACAGAGGTTTTTCTTCTGTTGCATTGCTGTTTGGACGTAATATTACAAACCACATCTAACTTTAAATAAACCAAGTTCAAAACGTCTTTATGCTAAATTCTGTTTAAAATAAAAAAAATCCTTTAATAAAGCTCTTATTTTCTAGAAAACGCAGGAAAGCTATTTCAACGCTATATTGGGGCATCTACATAAATACAAAAGTGTGCAACCAACCCTCTGTTTTTTGCCTGAATTACGTTCTAATTTGCTCTTATTTTCATCACGCATTTGTTTATATACATATACAGTGTGTCCTGAAATAGACTGATGGCTTCAAAAATTTATCGCAGGAAAAGGTTAATGATATAAAAATAATCCCTGCAGAAAATCTATATGGTGGGCTGTAAGTTTTTTCGACCCAGAGTTGCTAAATTTAGTTCAAAAATTTTACAACAGATGGCACTGCAGATAATAAGACTTTAAATCGAAGATGGTGTAAAATTACATCATACTTTTTCAAAAGAATGTTTTTAATGAACAAAATTACCTAACAATATTTTTAAAATGTATACTGTCGGCAACAATCACATACCGCAATCAGAGAAAAATGCGATGAATTTCAATTCTTCCTTTTTGATTTACGGGCTTAACATTTTGAAACTTGTTGTAAAACTTTTGTACATATAAGTAAAAGTACAAAAAAAAAGTATTAGACGGAGAGAAAATTATTTCTTTCTCATTGTTATATGTTGTTCATAACCTACCGTAACTTTCAATTCTTCGTTTCTCAACAACACGGAAGTATTTTGATTAACCTATATTTCTTATCGCAAATCAGTTATGAAGAAGCGTTGCCTAGGTTATTTGTTCTAAATATATCTTCCCATATCCGAAGTAAGAATGTAACTTTGCAAACTTGTGTCAGATTTTTAGGTACTTGTTCAGCTTCACCATCTGAAGAGTGTATTAGTTATTGATTATTGGATATACATTGTATGAAGTAGAATGAGACTTTGAATCTTTCTTAATAAACTTCTTATTGCGGCTTTAAAATTTCACAATGTGAATAGAAACGTTTGATTTCTGGAGCATATTGCAATGTTTTTGTGCATTGTTTTGTAATTACAGTTGAACAGAAACCCTGCGAGAAGTTGAAAGCACCATAAAAGAACACATAATTTGTCTATTACTGCTAAGCCTCAAGTTTATGCTGCAACGATTAACATACAAGGTCCGGCTGTTAATTTTTAGGACTGTCGTAACTGTAGGAGAATGAAATGCCGGAAGATGGCTCTAATGATTGCATATTAAAGAGCGTTTTCTTAAACATGTGCAGTGCATTCGGTGTCATTCTAAAGTAAAGGGTTCTCACGGAAAAGCGCATTAAAACGTAATTCTCAAATTCCTGTCGTCTAAGTGAAAATGGAGCCAAGCATTAGCGTTAAATTTTGCTTCACATTGGGCAAGACAGCTGCAGAAACATACGAAATGTTGAAACAAGTTCACTTGAACTTTTGAATGGTTTAAACCTTTTAGGACGGACCCAAAAGCGTCGATGATGATCCACACACAGGTCGGCCGCAGTCCGTACGTACGCCGGAAGCAATTGAAAAAGTTAGCATTATGATGACAACAAGAACCACTTACTTCAGAATAATGCCGATTGCACTGCGCATGAGAAAGAAAACGCTCTTCAATATGCAATCATTAGCGCCATTTTCCGGCTTTTCGTTCTCCTACAGTTTCGTCAGCCCGGGAAACTAATGGCCAGACCTTGTATTTCCTTAAAGAAAATATTCCAGTAGTCTCAAAACAATTGCTCACTTGTTTCTTTCATCAATTTCACTGTCCTTAACATAAAAGAAAAATGTATATTTGATGGATATTGAAAATAATGGTCTTTAATGCAATTTTAACTTTAACTGTTCAGAGCAAAAGTAGTGAAAGTGTTTCATAGATGTACACCATGTTTACTCTCAACGGTCCATTTATTGCATTTTTCAAACTGTCAAACAAATCGAGTTTTCCCAACAACTGTCTAAAAAATATACGTTTAATGAAAATGTAAAACCATGTGGGTGTTAAATGTTTTGAATATTCTTACATAGTGCTATAAATAGCTAATATGTTAAGTGCAACTGATTTATTACAATAATTTATAAAATTAATATATATACTTAAAAAACGTGTTAGTAATCTTCAATTTCCAGACGCTTTATATATTTTTCCTCTTTTTGTAATGTATTACACAATTAAAAAAAATATTCTCAACCCAAAAATATTTCTATTACTAGGCTGACATCAAGTGCAATTGTTCCTTCGCGTTTTATATAAATTTTCTTTTTCTATTCTTGAGTTTGATGTAAATCCAATACAACTACTCGCCTTTTAAAATTAACAACACAAGTTTACTTCTATTTTCCAACATCAAAGGATACAATTAAAATTGTAATACATTTCTAAATTTTGAGAACATTTATTATGGTACATACGTCTCATTAGATAATAAACAATGTACCAAACTTAAGACAAGAATAATTAATTACAATATATTTTTGGTGCTCAAGTGTTAACTTTTTCAATCTTGAGAGATCCACATTGTATTTTCTCGAAACTACATTAGAAGACAATCAAGTCTTTGTGCGTAGTTTTAAAAGTTAAAGCAAAGTTTTGAAGTCCATGGCAATTTCAAAGGCAATTTATATTCATAAAACAAAATCTTTTTATGTTCAGATAGCGTTAAAGTGTTTCCGGTTTCAGCCAAGAATTTACTGAAAAGATGCATTGAAACTTTTATACAATATAGTGAAGCTACAGAATTTTTTTAAATTTCAGTTTTGAATAATGCGTTGGAACGAACTAATATTACGCATATTAGAAAATTCAATCATTGAAAATAAATTTAAAAGTTTGTTTAATTAGGTTTTTATTAAATTAAAATATGCATATTTAGTAATACTTTATTGTTAAATACTTGAAAGAATTCGTGTGTGTGGGTGAATGTGCGTCGGAAGGGAGTAAAATTAAATTTTTCAGTGGTTTATCATACACATGCAATATTTTAACAATATATTATTATTACAACATGCCTGAAAAATCTATGTCATTAGAAAGCGTATGCAGTAATGAATAGCTTTTATGCTTTTTGATGCCCTGTTTTCTGGTATGATATCCATTTTTCTCACTCACGTAAGGATTTCTTCTTTTTAAGTGGTCTTGAACATATGAGGCTGTGAGAAGCAAAGGGATGTAAGTATACATTTTCAACTTTTGAGTAAAAGCATATAAAGATAACGTCCTAGATAGACTTTCATTGATTTTTTTTCTAAATCATGTTGCACAGTAGCACCTACCAGGGCTACTAGTACCATCTCTTGCCCCAAGACAGAGGAGAGGTTCATCTAACATTTGTACTGGTTATCTCCAAATTTTTAATTTTTCCACTTACATCCCTTTGCTTCTTACTGCCTCATATGATGTGTGCAATACCCAATTTCTTGTTACCTTGAAGAAAGAGGGTAAATATAAAAAATCTGTAAGTGTTTTATTTAAAAGCAAATTTATGTATCAAACAATTAGAAATGATTTGCTAAATTCATAATCATCTCACATTGCTTAGAAATCATATTAATTGGAGAAGATGGCATTATTTAATACATCCTTGAGCAAGTTGGTCAGCTCCGAGTAAAGTCCAACAGTAGTTCGCCGTTATATTGATGTTAAACTGACCTTAGAACACCATTTCCTTGATATTTTAGTCAAATCTTCTTTTCTGACTAATTTAAATATTTTAAGAAAATTTGTCTAGATACAAATTTTAAAATATGTTCTTACAACTCCTCGAACAACCCGAATTTTTGACTTTCATTACCATTTTTTCCACGACAGATAGAAAGCTTTTGTTCGCTAAGTTCCGAAGGGATTTAGTGACGACTTATTTGAAATAGCCATTTGTCTCGTTTTCATTTTATAGCATTTTTCTTCCAAACATTTCGTCTTTAAAAAGTTTCCGAAAACCTGGATCTGTGAAAAGATCTTCCTTTATTGTCTATCTGGCAGTCCTAGAAACGTGTTGGCAAGGTATTTAAAACGTTCACTTTCTTTTGCTAAATTTGTAACAAAGTTTGACTTCAAGTCAAACTTTATTTTGCAGAAGACAGCAAGACTTTAACAAACTGGATTGAACAAAACTTTACTTCATCATATTTTCGTTCCCAGGTTTTAATTCTTTCCTTTAAGGCCACTAAATTTTGCTGAAGTGATTTTTATTCTGCCTCAATCCCACTCACACAATAAGCAGTTACTTTTTATCCTGAATTTGTATCCAAAAACAATGATAATTATTATCAGCTTACGGTGTGTATCTTCCCATCATGTTCCATTTACTTCATGTTGGTGAGAATAATCTATTCTCACCAACATGAAGTAAATGGAACATTCAGAATATCCTATTGTTACTAAACCATACTTTTTTGCCATCGTGCAGAATCACTGCTTTGGGACTCCTGTGTAAGGAGTCAACAAAGAGTCTACGTCACTCTGTAAATTATAAACCGAATCAAAAAAGTACGAGATAAAATATTTTTCTCGTCCTGAACCATGAGAAATTGGCCCTATATGCTAAAATATTATTTACCTTTCGTCAACTAAAAGTCTAGAATTTCGAAAAAAGTTCTTAGAAAAACCCGAATCTGAGGAAAAAGTCGAGTCTTGCTGCTACCTGATTTCTTTTGTCAGAAGTTAATTTACTTGAAAAATATCTTTTGTCTTTTTTCCCTCCGTCCATAGTCAATAAAATCACGACTGGGGGCGGGGGGACAGCCGTGCTAAATATTGTTGCCTGGTTTTGAGTCACACCTTCCCGTGCAGCTGGAACTCTTAGGGAACCTTGTTTCTGGATCCACCCTCGTAGAAGCCCCAATCACAAAACATTGTGTGCAAAGCATTGCTTTTTGGGAAAAACTTTTTTAATGCAGTGTCGAAGCAGTATTTCTTCAGTCCGGTGTTTCAATTTGCCAACAAGCGGAGCTAATCCATTGCACAGCGGTCAATTGCAACTTCCCAAAACAGCAGTTGATTGGGGCGCTCAATTTTTGGCTGAAAACGTTTCTTCAAACTGTATCCTTTACGTAACGAAAACACTCCTCGTTCATCGGAGAAGAAATAAAAAAACCATTATGTAGATGAAGGCAGATAAAAAAAAAATTCTATTGACATCAAAAGCTGCAGATTTGTAAGGATAAAAATACAATTGTTTAAAGTATCGAAGCAAAATGTGCTATCATCCGTTTTGTAGCTAAGTTTTATGTTAAATTATATCGTTTTTTTTCCTTCTTCGCAAAGTGCACTGCTCCAGACCAAACTTATTTCTTGGGTGTTTACGGTGATCAGCACTTTTGCATGACAGCTGCCTATCTTAAGGTCTCTAATAATGGGTCACTTAACTCTAATAGTGGGTTTCATAACAGTGGCGCGGGGAAAGGGGGGTTTTGTAGGTGACCCCCCCGCCCATCCAAGCCATTGATTTTTACGTAAATGCAAATTCTAATACAGTAGTTTATGCATATGAAAGGGCTGTTTTGATAAAAACCCTCTTTAGAAGGTATTTTTGATGAAAAAAATCCCCTTCAGAAGGTATTTATAATCAAAAAACCCCTCCAGAAGGTATTTCGGTTTAAAAAAAAACCTTCCAGAAGATATTTTTCATTAAAAAAGAAAACACTCTAGAAGTAATTTTTGACCCCTTTCCCCTCCCCCCAAAGTAGTTCTGGCTGCACTAATAAACCAAAAAAAAAAAAAAAAAAAGAAAAGTGAATTATTCTATAATTTGTCAATAAAGAAAGCAATGCGACTATTAAAATACTGGTTTTATTTTTCATTGAGTTTCAAAAAACTGTGTCCAACCAGTTTTGTTTTTAAATTCAAGTATATCTGCAAAAGGCTTCAAAATAATGCTGGACTTGAACAAAGTTATGTAAGATAATGTACAAAACATGCACTACTTTTTACACAAAAAATGAATTTAAAATCATTATTTTAGTGATAAGTTTTATTACTGAAATGTTTCATTAAATAGTATGCTAAAACATTATTATTCATAATAACTAATAAGGATATTTTAACTTTAATAGTAACATCTCTTTAAATGAGTAAGTGTACTAAACGCTTTGATTCATGTTAATCCCACAATATATTCTCTGCATATTCGAGCTATTTTAAACACATACCATATTTCACTTTAACTACTCATTTGAAATTCAGTTTTTCAGTAAATGTTCTTCTCTTGTATTCCACACCGCCTGCAGTGTACTCAAATTCCATTTATCACAAAAGATGACCCAAGAGACTTCAAAATTCTTCATGCAATCCATTTAAATATATTTTGCATAAATTTACAAAACTCTTAGTTGGAGATAACATTTTACTCTTTGAAATCATTCTGTGCATCATTTCGATATTAGCATTTCATGTAACATAAAAATTATTGTAATTATAAGAATTTTAAATTCTTAAAGCTTGAAAAACTTAGTGTATTTTCTATTATCTTTTACTGATTTATATATTATATAGCATGAGAAGTAGTAATTTATTTTAACAACTAGGATTATATTTCTGCTTAAAGCCAAAGTTATCATTAGTTAATCAAAAACCTCTTTTATATTCTCAGATGGAAGCTTTATAAAATTTCGAAGATAAGTTTAATTGGAGTTTATTCTAAGCTAGGGGTACCCGCATGGCTTTGCCCGTAGTAGAAATATAAAAGGTCATTTGGTTAGCCTGTTTATTTACAAATAATGGATGAAGAATTTCTCGCCAGTTCATTTGCTCGCCCATGTTACGGTTCCACGTTGTGATAATTTGGTAATTTACTAGTCCATGTTATGATAATTTGAAGAGCAAAATGTTCTTTAAATTGTAATAGAAAAGGAACAAAATCGAATTTTTTAAAAATCGCTTCGAGGTGCACACCCACATGATACAAATTAATTATGTGCCAAATTTCAAGAAAATCGGCCGAACGGTCTAGGCGCTATGAGCATAACAGAGATTCGGACAAAGATCCGGACTGAGATCCAGACAGATATCCAGACAGAGAGACTTTCAGCTTTATTATTAGTAGATATTGCATGAGAAGTAGTAATTTATTTTAACAGCTAGGATTATATTTCTGCTTAAAGCTAAAGTTATGATTAATAATTCAAAAACATCTTTTAAACTGTGACTAGAAGATTTACAAAATTTCGAAGAGAATTTTCATTAGGTTTTGTTCTAAACTAGTGGTACCCGCACGGCTTTGCCCGTAGTAAAAAATTAAAAGGTCATTTTGTTCGCCTGTATATTTACAAATAATGGATGATGAATATCTCGCCAATTTGCTATGTTAATTTGCTCGCCCATGTTACGGTTTCGCGTTATGATAATTCGGTAATTTACTCGTCCGTGGTATGATAATTTGCTCGGTAAAATGTTCTTAAAATTATGATTAAAAAAGAACAAAATTAAATTTTAGAAAAATCACTTCAAGGTGCTCCCCCCCCCATACTACGAACTAATTTTTTGCCGAATTTCATGAAAATCGGCCGAACGGTCGGTGCTATGCGCGTAACAGACAGAAATTCAGACATCCAGACTTTTAGCTTTATTATTAGTAAAGAAATTTTTGATGCGTTTGTCTCAATCTTCATTTCAATCGCTAAATTTAAATACACATTATGAAGTTGTAGATTAAAGAACAAAAGTACTTTCAAAATGGTTTTCTGCATTAAAAGTCAGAGAAAATTTTTTTATTAATGCGTATATGTTGGTATAGGTAAAAAAAAAAAAAGGCATTTGCACTTTCCATGCCATAAAATGTTGCGCTTTTTAAATCGTTTTCGTACAAGATCGATTGAAGCCATCACTTACGTCAGTAGAGTGAAAAGATGAAAAATTAGGTTTTTCGTCATTCCCCAAAATAAATACATTTTCCTTCAGTGGTTGACGTATGGTATAATTTAAAATCAAACAGCGTAGAAAGTTTTAAAATGAAGTTTTAAATTTTTACTACTGCTTGTCAGTGAAAAAAAACGCTTGCTCAAACTGATAACAGATCATGAATGGGGATGTTTCCTTCAGTAAAAAGTAGTACTTTTAGTTACTGAGAAAAAAAAAACATGACCCTAGAAAATACTTTCATTTTCCCAACAGTTGGTTTTTAATTATTTTTTAAAAATTTTTCAAACAAGTTGTAGTTTTGATGACGTCACAAATGATGTTCTTTGGCGCATCTTTGAACCGTGTTTCCACGTTATGATAATCAAGAAGCGAATTAAAATTGCGCTCTACGCTTGCTATCGACCATATCGTTGCCAATACACGCGAGTAAAGATGCGAATAAAATATTTTGCTCTGTGAATTGCAACACTGATTGGCATTCTATCATTTGTGATGTCATCGTCAGAAGCTTAAATAATGAAAGCGAACCGATTTGAGCATTTTTTTTAAAAATATTAAACTTAAACAAATTGTCTAAAAAATGGTTAGATCCTATGTTTTTAAGCATGTTCTTTCAGAAAAAAAATACTTTTAAAATATTGAAAACGACCCCATTGTGTCAAAACATTTTTACCGTGCAGTTGATTTGTGATAGCAAAGGATGTGGCGAAGTCAAGTAACGATATGATGAGTAAAATAAACATCAGTTCCAGATTACATAAAAGTTAAAACATAATTTGAAATCCAACTCAAACCTGATTAATGAACACGCGTCACTGGGCGTAACTTTTGTAATTCGAAGTTTGCCGTGCAAGGCCGGGCGATGCAGTTAGAAGAGAATAAAAGAAGTTATGTATCCTTTGACACATTTAAATAAAAGAATAACAAAGTGAAGTGAAATTTAACATAACTTATTATAAAATCTATTTCAACTTTATGTATGAAATAATTTTTAAAAATATCTTGGAATAGGTGAACAGTTTAAACCATAAAGTTCAAGATTTGTCCTAGAACTTTTACAAGCAATAATGTGTATGATCTCATCATTAATTATATTGACTTATAGTGTAATAAACTTTTCATAGAAAAAAAACTAGAGTCCATATCTCCGTAGGGGAGCAAAGGGGGTTGTTGTAACAATTTTTTTAAATGGTGTCATATCTTGAGATGTATTGGTTAAATTATCACTAACTAAATTTTGATTGGTACTCTGACTATTCTTCTATGAAGTCTAATTGAAAAAAACATCACATCTATAGGTATCTCTTTCAGAAAAAAAATTAAAAAAAGGAAGTGTTACAACTTACCCCATTCATGGGGTTTATTGTAACATCCATTGAGGCATATAGTAACAACAATAAAAAACATGAATTTTACACCATTAACTATTTATTATCTTCACATTTTGCTTTGTTTTCAACACATAATAGGGAAGTTAAACCTATTAAATGTTCATATTTTAACTGTTGGATGTTGTTAATTGACCCTCAAAACTACAAAATTCACCATCGCCGAATTTTAAAACACCGTGATTTATTTTTAATAAATTTTTAAAAATCCACTCGCAAAAGTGCGCTCTTCTGAAACGTTACGAGCTTACGTCACAGGGCACTAATGGGCAGCCTTCCGCCGAAGATCCCTTGTTTTCGCTACGGACATTTTGAGCTCGCTGATATTTTTATTTTTTAGAAATTCAATAATCCTTTTGAACACACTATGGAGGCGAGATTCGTTAAACCACATTCTAATCATCTTCCTCAAGTAACATCAATGATGGTATTCGAATATTTCCGAGAGGATGAGAGGTTTAATGTTCCAGAAACGCGAGGAGTTGAATGCGAGGAGGTAAACTTTACGTTTCGTCTTCGAAGTCAATTGCACGTCCTTCGGTTTCTCCCGCGGTGAAAAAGCGCATGACGTCACTTGCTGTGCCATTTGACGTCATAATCGCTTGAACTTTAAAAATTAATTTAAAAAAAAACTACTTATCGTATCGCAATTTTTTTCACCTATGATGTTCATACATGTTACTCTATCATATAAAAATAAAATTGAAAAATCGGAAACTTCCCTATTAAGAATTTAACGAAAATGATAAGATACTTCTATTAAATGCATCCACTATAAAATAATTAACTGAAATACACTTTTTTAGGTAATCAACAGTTTAAATATTTTAGTTTTAAACTATTAATCGTGTTCTGTATTAAAATTCTACCATATGCACTTATATACCAACTATGCACTTCGAAATCACAGTAAGTTAAATTATATACTTCCAAATTAAGTAATTTAATTATCTCTTAGTTCTTACATCTTATAATAATCAGTCGGTTCATAAGTCTCTGTAGCAATGAATTTAGTCTTCATCTGAGTTACAATTAATACAAACAAAAGAAATGGTATCTCCTCCGACACACCATAATTGTGCTTACATCTTACATTCAACCCTTTACAATACACAATACTTCAATCACCTTTTTTTATATTTCAGCTCACCTGAGGATATATGAAGACAATTTACCTTCTTCTTCTTCTGTGAATACTTGTCTAGGCTTGATATAACTAACTTTTGAACTTTCATTCTCCTTCTTCTTCTTAATGTATCTGTAAAGAGATACGTGACATAGACCAAAATGATTACTTGCGCTCCGAATACTACCCTTGTTTTCTAAAACTTCAGCCGCAGCCAATTCATATATCTCCTGGCTTTGTGTAGCCCGCTCTACTTTTTCTTGTACTCTCTCATCCTAAAAAAGAGAAATAAGGTATATTACATTACAAATAACATGCAGCAATATGGAGCAAGTTGTAACATGTTACAACATGCCCCGAGATTTTGTTACAATTAACCCCAAATCATTGTTTTTCTATTTAGCGTGTTAACTACTCAAACAACTTTGTAATCTTGAAAACTATGATAATACATCATACATATATAAATGTTAATACGAAATAAAACATTGAATGCTCTATTTAGTCAAAAATAATAAAGGTAACCAAAAATTTACGAAGGTCAAAAAATACGTAACTTGCCAATAACGGAGGGCTCGCACACACCCACTCACTGCGCCGCCTGGCGGGTCACTGGCGGTGATGACGTGACGCGATACATTATAACAGTAAGATTGAGTCAAAAAGATAGGTCAATAAAGTTTAAATTCTTATTGAAAAAGCACTGTTACTACTTACCCATGTTACATCAAGCCCCTAGCTCCCTTATTTGGTTTTTTGGAGCAATGTCTGCTTTAGTATTTTCTGAACTTTAATTGAAATCAAATACATTTTGTGATAGATATCAAACAAAATATCATAAAGACAATCTCAAATGTGTAGATAAATATGCTTTTAACACTGAAAATCCTTTCAATTTATTAATATGTAAATATCCCATTTTCTCATAAAAGGTTGCCTTACTAGCGTGCTTTCGACAATAAAATTTCCTTCTGATGAAAATGAAAAATCAACTACGAACACTATTTAGAAAACTGAAGTGACAAAAAAAAAAAAAAAAGGCGTAGACTTTACTGAAAGTCATTTGTGTCATTAAAATATAATTATAATCTCATAACCAACACTTTTTTGACAACTGTATTCATTCGTTACATGACATTCAACATGGTAATGCTTAAATAATTAGATGATAACATTTGCATCCCCCGTAGAGTAATAAAAACCTAGATTAATAAGACACAGATTGTTTTTCTTTATGACGTGGGTGTTTTTATTGCAAACGTTGGAAACTAATAGTACAATAAACTGTTATATTTCGACAATGACTATACAGTCGGATCCCGCTACACTGTAAAAACTCTCGGAAAACTCTCTGAATATACAAAAAAGCTTTCCGTAATAAACAGGTTCGTACGCCCTCAGCAGTTTTCTGCTCTTATCAAATACCTTTCCCGTTTAACAAGAAAGTAAGAGTCGACGCCTGCGCAGCTCACACGGCAATTTTATAGTCCAGCACCAAATTCAAACTGAAACTCGTGAAAGCACGCAATGAAAACAAGTGCTGACTCATGTGCGAAGTAACTCATCAAGGGGATTAGTAGATGTTTTGTTCCTGGCATGAATTCACTGAAGATAATTTTAAAGTCTTATATTTTCTTGCTAATGTATCGTCATGAGATTGAATTTGAAGCTATGTCACTCATTTTTAAGTACGAAGTGCAACTTCTCGACGCATGCTCGCGGAAGGAATACAAACTGAAATTAAAAACCAAATAACTGCCGAGAGGACGCCATGTAAATTCGTTGCGTCGCATAACTTGTGTAGGTAATTTACTTTTTTCTTGGATATTTTTCTTCTTTCTACCAAATGGGTAATTTTTGTAGGCAGAATTTTATTCTGTCATAAAAATCATCTTTTTGGTGACCAAAGCCTGCAAAAGACCACCACCGACAAATAGGTAAGTCGCTTTGCAACTCTATTACTTTTAAGTGATTTAGTTCATATAAATCTCGTTAAAAAAAACTATTTTCCTCAGTATCATTTTTTCGTTGTGAACTATTGCAATTTGAAAATATTTTACATTACATAGAACACATATTTAAAGTGCAAGTGTGTCTAGTTTTATTCTGTAAAATTTATGAATTGAAAATTATAAAAAACTTCAAATAAGTGTTATTGTGTACTTTGTTTTTATGTGTCAATCTCAGTTAATATTTGGTTGAACATTTATGTATCAAGCATTATGAATTAAATGTTATAATATGCAAATTTTCAGGTTTGATAGTTCGTCTTTAAGGTTGCATGTTTTCATTCTCTTGTAAACAGTGTAGCTAGAGTGTATGAAGTAAAAAAAAAAAAACTATCTCTTGTAATTAGGAACATAATGCTTCAGTATTATCTAAATGACGATATCTCTTTAAATATTTGCATTAGCGAAACGCTTTAAATTAGTTAAATGTGTATTAATTTCTTTAACAAATAGATTAATATATGTATTTAAAATTGTCTTCATTTTTTTCGTTTTACGAGAATCAATTTTACCAAAAGCAAAGCAAAAAAAAAAAAAAAAAACACTTAATAAAATTAATAATTTTGTATTTTTACACCATATTAA
The DNA here is from genome assembly GCF_026930045.1 of Uloborus diversus. Lineage (NCBI taxonomy): Eukaryota > Metazoa > Arthropoda > Arachnida > Araneae > Uloboridae > Uloborus > Uloborus diversus. The sequence goes on along the minus strand of NC_072737.1, from coordinate 87,626,808 downwards.
AGTATTTGACTTAGAATTTATATGATACTTTGATTTATAATGTATATGATACTTTGATTTATAATTTATATTATACATGAAATATTATTTATCTCAACAGAGATTCATTAGTACGATTTATTTTCGTTGCAATGTACCTGCCCTTAAGGGGAAGCTGCAAATATAACAAACAAGAATTATTTCTCAATAATATATTTTTCTATATATATGAAATACACAAGCAATGAAAAAAAGAAAATTAAAAGTAGCAATTATTAGAATAAAGTTGAAAGGTTGAATTCGGAGCTCATCAGCCGTGGAACATTCGATAAATATGGTCAAAAGACCAAAAGATATTAAACTACTTACTAAATAGAGAGTGTTTAAGCTCTAATATATGCATTACATTGGGCCAAACGCACCATATGCTAAACTATATGCAATAAACAAGAGCTTAAACCTAAAATTAAAAGTAGGGTTTTTTTACCTCGGCTAAATTAAGAAACAAGGCCCTATAATTTGTCTTTCTCAGTACAGTACCTACTGCATGCATGCTAGTTTAATGTAGGACAGTCAGGAGGAATGAGTCAGTGGCAGAAATGAAACAGCTGCATTTTAATGCCAAAATAAAAAGTAATATTATTTCATGTCATTGTTTTAAAAGTGATCATTCTTAAAAAACTGTTATTAATATACAATGTACATATGGGGAGAAGACGAGGGGCGTTCACCACGCAGACTGAGCCATCGACATTTTCAGGGGGTTGCTTTTTCAAGGGGGGGAGGGGCGCTTTATAGCATTTTATGGGTGCACCATCACTCTTATGGTGGGGGGGGGGATTCTCGTATATATGAAATAGAATAATCATGTAATAGAGTTCAATGTTTTAATAAATAAAATATATATTGCATTTTGCGCACACTGTAAAAATAAAATCAGTAACCTATTTTGAATAAGTATTTATATTTGTGATGAGCTGGAAAAGGGCAAGAACAGAAGAATCAACCCGAATGGTTGATTCTTCTGTTCTGGGGAACTTGGTGTCACATTTAAATTCATCAATTTCTCTGTTGGTACTTTTCGGTACACTTTGTTCGTCAGAGAAATTGACTTGAGATGAACGAATTCCGGAACGCGAAGGGTAGGTAAGTCCTGTCAAATTTTATCCGAAGATAAAAGCTATCAAGTTTGATACAAGATATGTTTTTAAGTTCTGCATTAAAAATACAATATGTTGATAGTTTTGTCTTGAAAATATTGAGCGAAAAACTGAAGTTTAAGATTGTTTAACAAACAATCCAAACTTTTCAGAAGGTCCCCCCCCCTCCAATTCCCCGACGATTTTTTTGATTAGGAATGAAACTACTAGATTATTTCATAATTTTTCAAAAATTTATAACTGTGCATATGTTATGCTGTTAACCATGCTATTTGTCATTAGAAATTCAAAAAAAAAAAAAAAAAAAAATCACGAATGATTCTAAAATTGCTTGTATTATTGCTCTTAGATATGAAAGAATTGAAACTGATATGGTATGCAATACTATAATAAAGAATTATATTTTAGAAAAAATCACGGAAAAAGGATTCCGAAATTCTCGGAAACGTTTTTGAAAATTGTTTGGAGAATTCCGAAATACTCGGAAACGTTTTCGAAACTTTCATGAACCACAGCTGCACAGAATACTCAGAAACATTTCTGGAAATTACGGAAAGAGGATTCCGAAATACTCAGAAACGTTTCTGAAAATTACAGAAAGAGGATTCCGAAATACTCAGTCACGTTTCTGGACATTACAGAAAGAGGATTCCGAAATACTCAGAAACGTTTCTGAAACTTTCATGAACCACAGCTGCACGATATACTCAGAAACACTTCCGGATTTTTTTTACAGTGTACATTACGATTCGACTTACGCGACATGGCTATAACGCGAGTTTTTCATAAGTAATGAATTTTTTATTGCGGGCACAAATTGCTCGTCTGCAACATGAAATGTTTTCGAAAGGGGCGGCGGAACGTTAGAATGGGATTCGTTAACACTAAAAATTAGTTTTGTGAATGCACTTTCATCTCTTTAGCATTACTGAAAGCGGAAATTCACACACTGAATTATTCTAAACAATGCTTTGCTCTTGTTTCTACAAATAACCGCTCCGATTCTTAACGTTTGTTTTTCATTTTACACAACTATGAAAGTTGATAAAACAGAATGGCACAAACAAGCACTTTTTCGTCTAAAGATGGCGAAAGTGGCTCGATATGCTTGAACAATTAAAAAGTGCTTCGAAGGTAGCATGACAACTGGGTATGGAGTGAATCTTCGATACGTACAATTAAAATTCAAGAAAAGGAAATCCGTAAACGTTCAGAACTTCGTTTTAATACTGCAGCTTGCAGAGTTAGTGTCTAAGCAAAATGCAAATATCATGAAAATGGAGCCTGCTCTTGCATTGCGGATTAAAGAAGCAAGAAAGAGGGGTGTTCCCACACTGCATAAACCATCATCTTCATCAGTTAAAACATTATAATTCAGTTTACGATATCTAATGTTCAGTGGTATTAATATAATGCAGCAATGTACTTAATGTAAGTACCGTACTGTTTAAATTCATGAGTCTCATTGATCATTGATTTTGTGTTTAATAACAGTAATTTATGGAAATTCTTTTTCTTAAATGCAGTAAAAAGTCAGTTCTTTATAAAAGAAACTGTAAAGAAATTGTTTGAAATAATTTGAGAGGTGCTAACATATGTCTGAAATACTTGGGTATGCTTATAAAATATTTCTAAACATACGTTGTTCTACAACGCGAAATTTCGACTTGCACGAGGGGTACTTGGAACGCATCCCTCGCGTAAGTCGGGATCGGACTGTATGTTTATTGGACACTTCTAACGGTACTTGCTCTATGAGGTTACTGATTGTAAGTTTTCAATTCTGTTCTATTTAGAGATATTTGAGTGAGTGGAACGCCATATAAACGGCATTATCCTACTTGCTCCTACAGTGTCAGAAATTTCCCTAAATTTTACGGTAAAAAGTACTGGCATCCATGTTGCAGTACTTTTTACCGTAAAATCCAATTTTACTGTAAAGTTTTCCGACAGAAAAAACCCTGAGCGAAAATTGACGAGATGCAAGAAGGAGTTTTTATATCCGGGATTCTTTAATTTACAAACCAGTTCTTAAACCCGTATACTTACTCGGATCAACGACATTGCAGGAATGGAGAATTATAGGCTCTGCTCCATATGTCGTGTGGTGTACCGACTGGCGCTGCTATATAGTTTACTTTTTCCGGTAAAAATTACTGTAAAACTTCTCTATAATTCCATTTTACAGTAATATTTACCGTAAGGCTTTTTTGTTTATAGTCAGGTAGATATGAGTTGTTAGCATGTTTTCTTGTATCTCCATGAAAAAGAAGTAAAATCAGAACATGAAAGATACTTAATTTTACATGTCTTAGAGAGACCAATCCATCTGAATCAAAAGATGCTTAAAGAAGTTTTAAATATTCACAATACTTTGAAAGGTTTTGAGATATCCCATGACTTAATGCAAAAAAAAAATCGCCTCCAAATCACTCCAAACTAAGACATTTTGAAAACGGGACACTGACCGTCATTTTCCTATTTTTTGGCTCCGTTATTCTTAAAATCTGTTTTTAACTTTTTTCTTTTTAATTATAGTTTTGCGAGCAATTAAGCTAAAAAAAATCATTAATATTATTTTCGAGGGAAAGTAACATAAAACTGCTGATCCTGCCATAAAGTTAACACCAAAAAAAATCAATCTTTGATTAAAATATATGTTACTGAAAAAAATACAAAGTGGTTTCAATCTATTTTCCAGTTTTTACTATGCTTTAAATCATTATTCAATGCAAACAGTTGCAATTCAAGAAAACCATTATTAATGGTTAACTTTACTACTATGACACGATGAAGTTTAAATTTGACTAAAGAAATAAACCCAAATTTTTCGTTCCTTTTTAAATCTTGAGCACATAAATAATTACTTTTCTCTTTCTCTAGAAAAGAATTAAAAGCTTTGTCTCTTAACACTTTCTGTATTTCTTTCTCTTCTTGAAGCATAGTTGGAGGCAATGAAAATAATATAAATTAAAATTTTGCATTTATAAACATGCTTGTGCCAGTTTAATTAATTTTATGACAAACAAAGGTATTTCTAAAAGCCTTAGAGATTTTAAAGGCAACTTTCGTAATTATTTAAGAGAAGTGCTAAATACCTTCCTATTTCATTAAAAAGAACACTTTTAAGGGAAAAGAAATAATAAATTTCAGTTTAGCATTAAAGTATCAAGTCATTGTTTTGTTTCAATAAATTAACCTATACTATGTGTGCTGGGCAGGCTTTAACAAAAGTACGATTTTTTAACACATTAGGTATCTATTAGCTGCCCCCCCCCAAATAAGAGTATTATAGAACAAGCTGTAGAGTAAATTGTTTTTAATGCATGGTCTAATATTTGTTCCACACTAATGAAATAGTCGTCTAAGTTTTTTCCCGTAAGAACTCAAAACTAATTTTGAGGTTTGATAAAATCTAAACATAGTATACAACTTATAGGATACTATCAACACAGCGACGCTTGCAGTAAATGGTAGAGAGAAAACAGAAAAGAACAATTTGAAGGAGATCAGTGATTCAGTTAATGGCTTTTCCGCCGTATCGTATAGTAACAACATCTGTATAACTAAGAAAAAATAAACTACCATTTTATCATTACGTAAGTATGATGCGATCTTACTAGAATAGGAAATGGAAGCAGTTATGCTTTCCTTGATTCAGTTTTCATCGTACACTATACACTGTTAAAACTACAGGATGCATTCGGCACCTTTCAGGGGTGAAACGCTTGTTCACCAGCGGCACCCAATACGGAGCCGAAATGGCACCTCTAAATAGGGTGAAAAACAGGCACCTTTTAAAAAATAGGCAGCCGGGGTGAAAAGAATGAACCTTCGGAGAGAGAAATGGCACCCTTACTGTAGATCCCCCCCTCCCCCGTATTGTGTGCGTTTTTGAATACAGTTGTGTATTTTTCTTTTTTTAATAGTTTTGTTTTGATTCATGATAGTCTACGTTTTGCACACTTTTCACATTGCATGAATTCAGTACTGGAAATGATTAAAACTTGTAATTACAGCATTTGACCATATTTCAGAGTTTTCAACATAGTTAAGAAGTGCTCATTGCTTTAATTCATCTGATCGTTCTCTACATCAGTGTTTCTCAACCTCTTTTGATCCGAGGGTCGGTAAAAACAAATGAAAAACATTGCGGACCTGTGAAATTTTTATCCTTTTCTTAAAAATAAATAAAATAAATAATAATAATTATAATAACTCTCGGGGCGATAAAAAACTTGTGAAAAAATTCTGCGTACTGATGAGGTTTTTTTTTTTTTTTTTACAAAGTAATATTAAAAATGAATAAAACAATAAATATCTACAGACTTTATTTGGTATCAAAGAGTTGTCACAAATATATTTAAAGTTAAAGACGAGTAATTATTTGAATAATCATAGTTAAGTTAATGATCATTTGTGAGAAATAACCGCACCGAAAGTAAAGTGTAGATGTACTTATGAATTATTTACATGAACAGCCAAAAATATTCTGGGATATTAAAGTTACGGAAAAACAAAATCGTTTCTCAAACTTTCCAAATTTCAATCAAAATAACAATAAAATAAAATGCGCATAAAATTTTTCGACAGTTAAAAATTTAAAGAAATTCCTAACACTATCGAATAACCGCTAACAGGAAATGATTCAAACACTTGAACGAAAAAGCAAAAGAAAAAGATAGACGGAGAGAGATTTCTTTTTTATTTTTTGCGTTCGCTACACGAAGCCAAGAATCATTTTTATTTAGGCTCTCACTTGTTGATTATTGCAAATATCATTGCGGTTACTATTTCGGTGATTAAATGTTGCTTATCGAGTACTCAAGAAAATAATGATAGATACATTTAGAAGCGTTTTGAATGATGGAATTTTCACGACAGTAACGTTAACCTGAAAATAAACAACTAACGGTACTACAGTATCGTAACGGACTAACGGTAACTAAAATCCATTAAACGTACTTTTAACTATGTTTGAAAGCCCTAAAAGCTACAAAGTGATCAAAAGCTGTACTTACTTGTTATTTTAAAGAATTATCCTACAAAAGTTGAGATTTAATCCAATAGTGTACTTCATTCAATGTGAAAGACGTAGAAGCCACGCGTAGTGCAACCTATCACTTGTCCGCCATATTGAAGTGGTTGAATGGTGAATGTATGCCGGAAGCGCATGCGCCAGCAAGTCATTTCGCGATTGCTTGCTGTTTTGGCACCCCTGTCTACGACTGTCTGCTACTTTCGCACCTCTGCTTTACTTCCTGGCCAGTATGGCACCCTTGGTCACCATGCTTTCACCTTAGGGGGAATATATTCACTCGTCTGGAACCTCTGGTTATAACAGTGTAGTGCTACATTTACATAAAAGAGTAGCAAAGTTCATTGAAAAAATACATAACTTATTCAAAAAACTCCTTCAACTTTATTTATTAAATTTAAAAAAAAATTGAAATAGGTGAGTGATTTAAAACATACAGATTAGAAGCGTCGCAGTACTAGGTATGAACTCGTTATTAAATGAAGTCAATAAATGTTTAATGAACGTTTCATTGAAAAATCTAGAGTCTACGACAGCTCCGTATTTGGTTCTGGAGCACACGCACAATGTCTACTATTAGCATTCTCTGAATTTTAATTGCAGAGCTATTGTATGTGTAGATAAAGTTTTTTGCTTTGATTACCTTCTGTATACAAATAATGTCTTACTCATGAAAAGATGAGTTCTTTAAAAATATTCTTTCAAAAACTGTATTCCGTAAACCCTTCAAAATTCTGTGAAATCTCTAAGTACATAGCTGGATAGTGTGAAAATAACATTTTTTTTGAGCCCCTATACCGAGGAAATTTTGCGATTAGCGAGCGCTTAAAAACAAAAAAACTTTTTGAAAGGAAAGACATACTGTTTGAGAAGGATTGAAGAAATTCACTGGTGTTCAAAAATTAAGGACGAAGTCGAAAAATTAGCATATCAGCTGAACGAAGAGGCAGAGCGGACAGAAAGACCAATCAGGAGATTAAGTAAGGTGATGTACGGTAGCACATGCGCAAATATGCAGGCAGACGTAATGGGGGAGTGTCTGAGTAGTATAAAGCATGTTGTCGGTGTAAGATCAGTATTTCTGGCAAAGAGATTGCACGCCGTATAGCAGTTAAAATCACATCGAGTTGCTACCTCAGCGAGAAATGGCGAATAATCAATCTGTTAGACGACATCTGGATGCTTTTACCCGAGGTCGAATCATTGGGCAGTTGGAGGAAGGCCGCAGTGTGACAAGTGCGGCTGCAGAGTTCGGAATTGCTCACAGCATCATTTCATGACTTTGGAGACAATTTCAAACTACAGGAACAGCTATCCGGGGGTTCAGTAGTGGTCGTCCACGAGGAACCACACCCGCAGATGACCGGTATTTTGTCTTACAGGCCAGAAGAAACAGGCGGCAGGCAGCGGGAGAAATCGCTAGACACACGACACAGGCGACTGGACGACCGATATCGCGTTTTACCGTGGCCAGAAGACTGCACGGTGGTGGTCTGTTTGCACGGCGTCCTATACGGTGTGTACCTCTAACGCCTGCCCATCGGAGAAGGCGTCCTCTGTGGTGCCGGGAACACCGGAATTGGAGAGACAATGAATGGGGACGAGTACTCTTTACAGATGAGAGCAGATTTAGTCTGAGTAGCGATTCGCATCGCATATCCATCTGGAGAGAGCGGGGAAGCCGCAATCATCCCTCGAACATCATTGAAAGGGACAGGTATTTAGGTCGCAGTTTGGGGAGGCATCATTTGGTAGTCGTACAGACCTTCACATCTTCGACGCAGGTTCAGTCAACGGGAACCGTTATTGCAACGAGATTCTTCTTCCATATGTGCGTCTTTTTAGAGGCACTATGGGTCCGCAGTTCCTTTTCATGGACGACAATGCACCATGTCATCGCACAGTAGCTGCCGAACAGCTCTTAGAGAGTGAGGATATTGAACGTATGGATTGGCCGGCACGATCTCCGGATCTCAATCCCATCGAGCATGTATGGGATTTTCTAGGCAGACGCTTGGCAGCTCGTACCTTACCACCAGTAACGATTCGGGAGCTTCGAGTGGCGCTGCAAGACGAATGGGCAGCAATGCCTCAACAACTCATTGACACCCTCATGGGCAGACGCTGTGAAAACTTCCTAGCATATGGGGGAGATCATATCCCCTACTAAATACCGGATGTTTCTTGCTGGACACCCATCACAGGGATGTTTCGGCCTTCAGTCGCATTGCGCTCCATGCTACTTTTTCAATAAAGCTTCTTTTTATCCCTCTGATTTCTCTTTTAGTAAGTGTTGCTTACATTACACATGTCCCTACGTATTGGGCATCTTACAGTATTAAATGTGTTGATTTGGAAAGCTTTTGTACAAAGTTATGTTGAAAAAACCGTCTCGTCCTTAATTTTTGCACACTATGACGCCCCTATATTGCGTGATTTTGCATAAACATAACAATCATTGACTCCATTTTAGAAGAAGAGAAAATGAATTAATTTTATTGGGTTTGTAGTTTCAGTTAGCTTAAATGTAAAAGTTGAAGAACTAGATGATTATTTAAACACCTTACCTATGATAGATATTGTTACAAGTACAAAGAAAAAAAAAAAAAAAAAAAAAACATGCTAAAATCACATTTTTACAGAATTGTTCCGCAAAAATGTGAATAATTAAATTCCTTTTCTAAAAAACATCAAACGTACAGTTTTTGAAAAAGGTACTGGAATGATATATGAAATTGTATGGAAATGATGAATCATTTAAAAATGTAAACTTTAACCCGAATTTCACAACATTTACTTCTTCTGTTGAATAGTATTTGCATACGCTAGCAATTAAAAATATGTTTAAAGTGATGTATTGTATTTATGTTGTTTAGATAAATATGTTTTCATAAAACTTTTCAGTGCAACTTACCTCTATAATAATAGTTCTTATTTTTTCTTTTCATTCTTTAAAGTCATGTTTAGCTTATCCCCAAAAATGTGTTTAGCTTTAAATTTTTTGAATTTGGCAATGCCTATGCTACATTGAAGATGCGAAAGTTGAAATAAAAGTACTTTTGTCTTTCTGTTGCTCTATTTCTTCATTTTGACAAATATATGGGCAATTTTGTGAAGCAACTCATCGATGCACTACTAATCCTTATAGTTTTGTTTAAAGTATTAAAAATGTAGATAATTAAGATCTATTTGTCAATTCCTAAAAATGTTTTTCTTTAACATTCAGTTTTTTTTTTTTTTTTTTGCTTTTGAATTCAAAGGAGGAAAAAACTAATTTCAGCTCAAATGTTCTGCCAATTAACTTGTTTTTTAGTGTTATTACTTTTTTCGTCCACGCCCCTCTCCCCTTCTTCTCATTAACATTTTCTACAAAGTGTGCTATACATTTAACGGGGAAAATAATTAATTTCAGACTTTTTTCGAACCGAAACTTCTCTCTTAGTTTTTTTTTCTAAATAAAAAGATAGCTCAAAAAATAACACTTCAAATAAAAGTGTTATTCATTGGAATTTCTTTACGATTAATTTCGGATAAATATTTTATTACATTCCATTTATTCGTTAACATTTATGTTTCTTAATGATTGAAATGTCTCGATGATCTACACAGTTCATGTTGCTACAGCGGACAGATATATTTATTTCATATTTTTATTATATGGAATTTCCTAAACTAAATATATTTGATATTCCTAATCATTGCTAATTTTGCCCTTAGGTTTCCTAGAAGAAACAGCCCATCTTCAAAAATATAAAACAATTTTAATTCAACCAACAATTAGTTTATTAAATGTTATATCTAGAAGTTATTGGTTTTTGGGAGACAATAGCTTTTTAAAAACAAAATGGTATGTGAAACCATATACTACACATCGTAAACCACTTTTTGAACACGCGTCCCCTTCTTAAGAGACCACTCCGAAGACACAACTTCAATGAGATGGTATCTGCCTCCAGCTTCATTAGTCACTATTCCAGACTGATGAGTACATAACAAGAATAAAACTGCAGTCTCTGGATGTGATATTTGAAATGTCGATATATTGCATTCACCCTGTATTATTTCGTACTGAACTGTCACTGACAGATAGAATATACCCACACTCATCTGGGTAAAAGTAGTTTTTGATGATAAAATTAAAAAAAAAAAAAAAAATCGGAGGGTGCAACATACATTTATCTACACGAGGGCGCGTATTTTAACAGTGCACAAAGAGCACAAATAGTTTTATTGCCATCACAATTGACGTGAATCGTGTAAAGCATTATCGTAGGCATTAAAAAAATAGGTTCTCACGTTAAGTGCCTTATGATAATTGTTTGTATAATCGTGAGCAACGATTGATATTGTGTTTGTTGTATTTCTGTTCATGTAAATGATTAAGAATGATTTTTTGTATTTATGCCATAGAAAATATAAAAATGAAAGTATTTACCTCATGCTCCTTTTTCTGATTTTGCTCAAAAATACACGTCAGTACCCTGATCAAATAAACGCTTTAATTACTTTATAACTAGACTTTTTGATAAGATTAATCGTTCAGGAATTACTATATAGTCATTCCTTATCTCCTTACTGAAATCGATATAAAAAAATACCTTTATCATTAACTTCTTATTACGACTCACACTCCAGTACCTTTAACAGGAATGATTTGATTTGTGAAATGAATTAGTCTTTAAATGTCAAAAAGAAACTCATAAGAAAGTCTCTTTTATCTAAAATTTATCGTTTCTGTAACAAATGACTGGTATACTTTCAAAAGACCCGCGTTAAAAATGAAGTTTTGTTTATTTTTAAAATAAGTAGCAATGGAAGACTAATGATGTTAGTTAGATTTATTTTTAAAATGGTTTTGCTTCTTTTTAATTTTACGGAAAATGCTGCAATTTCATATGACTTTGTCTTTGAAGTACAGAGCTTCGTATTGTTTTATTAAAAGAAAAATACAACAGAGAAATGATCAAAACTCTTTTGTAAGGGAAAGAAAGGAGCAATTTTATGCAAAAGATTTTGAGTTAAAGTTATAATAATCTAAGGTGCTTTTTATCTCAGAAATTCTCATAGTACTAAAGTTTACATTACAGTCACTTTCCAAACTTTTTTTGTACATTTTCATTTTTTGTAATACAGATTACACAATTTAATACTGATTCAGACTGACATAAACGCCTTCAAATGTAATTATCCTCACGAATTGTAAATAAGTTTTCAAAAAACCAACATAATTGCGCTGTTTCTTATATTTAATTCATAAGTTTGCTTAACATGCAAGTACCCAATATAACTGCCTTCTTTGATTGAAGTCACAAGCTTGCTTCATTTTTCAAACACCGAAAAATATAATTAAAACTAATAAATTTCCAAATTTTAAGAACGAACTTGATAAAACACATATTAAATGCATAATTAGAAAATAAACATGCGCCAAAGTTGAGTCAGAGTAATTACTAACAACAAATTTTTGCGCTCGAAGTTGAAACTTTTTTAATCTTGAAAGATTCTAACACGGTATTTTCTCGAAACAAGACAATCAAGCATTTGTGTATAGTCTTAAAAGTAGCAAAGTTTTAAAGTCTATGAGATAATTCCAAAGGCAATTTTTATTTATTATACAGAATGTTTTATATTCGAAAAGCGTTAAAGTGCTTATGCTTGTAGCTGAGACGTTTTTTGAAAGCTACATTAGAGTTGCAAGATAATATAATGAAGTCAAGGGCGCCCATGTGCAAAATTCTAAGGGGGGGGGGCTCAGATATTTCCCCCATGGGTTAGGAGAGTATTTTCTCCATGGAAACCGATTTCAGGACAGGTTAGATTCATTAAAATATTTCATTTATAATAACTTATTCATTTATGGCTGGAGAATAAATGTTTTCACATTTTTGCAAAGAAAAAAGTACCAAAAGCAAGGAAGTTCTAATTTTAAAGGGGGGGGGGATCGAGTCCCCCCTTGCCCCCTATTGGGGTGTCCTTGAATGAAACTACTGATTTATTTCCATTTTTAATAACAAGTTGAAGATTATTAGTTTGCTTATTAAGTAATTAAACGGAATAAAAAATAACCAAAAAAAAAAAAAAACTTTTACTAGGTCCTCATTTATAGCAAATAAGACTTTTTCAAATCTAAATTATTAGAACATTTTGAGGTGTTTGCAAATGTTAAAAATGAGCAAAATAAAGTTATTGACTAGTTTATCACGGACATACAATAAATTAATAAAGTATATTATTATATTACCTTTATTCTGTATCTTTCATATATTTATTGTGTGTAAGAATGGAGAATTTTTTAGGGAAATGTTTAGCAAAAATTGGAATTTGTGATTATTATTAACGTTTAGAGACACAAGAGGTAAAGCGTCCCACCCCATAGTTCAGGAATTGAATCACTGAAATGTTATGGGCTTTATTGATTGCTATTTTACACATTTTCTTTCAAATCCGTCCTACAACCCCCTCTCCCCATGACGCTTCTGCCGATGCCATCACAAATGATGAAATGTTATTCAGTGTTGCTATTCACGGTTCAAAATATTTAATTCGTATCTTTACTCACGCGTATTTGCAACGATATGGTTGGGTATACAGGGAAGCGCTTCGCATAAACAGAGTAGAATGCACAAATTATTTTTTTGATTTTTTTTTTCTTTCTATCACGCTTTCTGGACCATCCTGTAGTTTAAAAAATGTTCGACTTTGACTAAAATATACGTTTCCAGAATATTACAAAATATTAAAATTTTTCCAAGTATTTAGTATCTTTTGAGTGTTTATTCAAATGACAGCGAAAAAGTAACATTTGAAAAATAATCGCAATGGGGTCGTTTCCAAAATTTTAAAAGTATTTTTTTTTCTGAAAGAGCATGCTTAATGCTTAAAAACATAGAATCTGACCATTTTTTAAATAATTTCTTTCAAGTTTAGTATTTAAAAAAAATACTTAAATCGGTGCTCTTTTATCGTTTAACGCTTCTGCCGATGCCATCACAAATGATGAAATGTTATTCAGTGTTGCTATTCACGGTCCAAAATATTTAATTCGTATCTTTACTCACGCGTATTTGCAACGATATGGTTGATAGCAAGCGTAGAGCGCAATTGTAATTCGCTTCTTGATTATCATAACGTGGAAATGCAGTACAAAGATGCGCCAAAGAGCATTATTTGTGACGTCATAAAGACCACACCTTGTTTGAAGAATCGGGCATTTTAAAAAAATTAATCAAAAAATAACTATTGGGAAAATAAAAGTATTTCCTGAGTCCATGTTTTTTTTTGGCTTATTCTATCAATTTCAGAGACAAAAAGTACTACGTTTGACTGAAGGAAACAACCAAATTGAAGAAAACTACAGGAGGTCCTCGTATAACACGGTATTTATACAAAGCGGTTTCGATATTACACGGTACCAAGTTTGCGATTTTTTTAACACTGTTTCGAAATTACACGGTGCGAAACTTGAATTTAATACTTCATGGTTTTGATGTAACTCGAATGTTATCTTTAAAAAAGATGGAATTTCATTTTTGTTTAATACATTCTGTTAATGTTTGGTAACTCTAATAAGTTTACACTTATTAGAGCTTTTTGCTTTTATGAAACTTGGTTTCGATATAACACGGTACACATACCTTGATTTACATTATTTCTAAGTCTCGTATAACACGGTTTCAATGTAACACGAAACACGGTTTCGATACAACACGATACATATTGTCATCATTTTTAGTATGTACGAGATTAATTAATGTAAAAAATAGGTTAAAAAGTTATTTTAAAAAATGTCCCCTATAACACGGTTTTGATACCACATGGAACGAATTAATCGTGTTATACAAGGGACACCTGTATTTCAAATGGTTAATTTTACTACGAAAAAGCGGTGAAATTTAAATTTAACTGAAGAAAAAACTTTTTGGCATTTTTTTTATCCTTGAGTGCGTGAATGATAACTTTTTTTCCGTCCCATTAAAACAATTAAAAGCTCTGTCTCTTAACATCTTGCGCATTTTTTCTTATCTTAAAACAATAGTGAAAACAACTAAAAAAATGAACTTCAAAATGTACCCTTGAATCGTGAATGTGCCAGTTTAATTATTTTTCATAAAAAACGTGTCTTTCTAAAGACCTTTGAAATTTCAAAGGAGCTTTCGGTAATTGTTTAAGACAAAATGTTTTTCTAAATATATTTCATTTTCATCCAAAAAAAAAAAAAAAAAAGAGTTTTAAACAAAAAGAATGGAATGATAAAATTTGTAATTTGGCATTAAAGTCTTTTGCTATAGCTTCATCTCAGCGAATAAACGCATATTGTGTTTGAACTGTGCAGGTTTTTTTATGTTGGTTATTTTACACTCATTATTGAAACATTATTGCAACAAGTCAAATAGTATAAATAAATAAATAAAAGTAAAACAAAAAAAATCAAAGGCATTAAAGAACAATCAGCAAAGTAAATCGTTTCAGATGTACAGTCTGTAGGCTCTCATATTTCTTTTAAGAGGTTTTCCGCCTCCAGCTCAGTTACTTCCTATTCCGGCTGATGACGGCAAAAAAGCGCGAAACTGCAGTCCTCGGATGAAATAACTGAGCTGGCAGTGTATTTTATGCAAGTCTAACACTTGCATAACATAACGAGAGCAATGAAATATTTATAAAGTCGTTTTTCCCTTAAAAACATAAAGCGACTTTTATGCTATGATCAAATCCTTGTTCAAAATGTGTGTGAAGTTGAACGGAAATTGTGTTGTGAAGTTATCCGCTTTTTATTGTAATTTGTATGTACATGGTGTTCCGTTTTAACCTGCATGACCTTCATTTTCGCAACCGTTAGTCCTAGATGTATACTTCCAATTGCAAAAATGTTCAAAATCAGATGCGGAGTTAAGATATTGAAAGTTTGAAGCAAAAAATACAAAATTTAACTTTTTATATGGACTCTATGTCCCTTTTCTTATACGAGTATTTTAGAAAATTTCCCCATTGAAAAATCATTCCAACAGAAAAAGTTTGACATGAGTACGACGAATATTCACCGAGTTATGAAACTCAGCGTTTTGTGACTTACCCCACTTTACACTCGCCATCAATAACACCTTTTGGGGGAAAATATAGCGGTGAACAATTGTTTAAAATTATATGTGTGCATATAGTGTGATTTTTCAAATTGTTCGAGGTTTTGCAGTGTGTTTTTGTGTATAATGTCATAACATTTGCATTTTTTTTGGAATAGCAATGAAAAATGTAAATACTTACTATGACAATTTGACATTCCTATGAAAGGGCGATAAGTTCCAATCTCATCTTTTGTATGGTCCCTTAAAACTTTAAACTCGACTTTCTTCTTTATTTTTGGTTGCTCAAATATTAAGTTTTTTGTGTAAGCAATATTTTTCACTTGGGTAACCATTTTGCAGTAGCGGATTTATTAAGTTGCAGCACCCAAGGTGAAAGAGCCCCGAAGGCACATGAAAGTTAATCTACGTAATTATGTTCACTTCTGATATACTAGTGTGCCCCAAAATTGCATTGTGATTGGCCTAGAG
Source organism: Uloborus diversus (assembly GCF_026930045.1). Taxonomy (NCBI): domain Eukaryota; kingdom Metazoa; phylum Arthropoda; class Arachnida; order Araneae; family Uloboridae; genus Uloborus; species Uloborus diversus. The sequence goes on along the minus strand of NC_072737.1, from coordinate 87,611,083 downwards.
AACTTAAAATCCATCACTGCTAGTTTGTTTGATTCGCAACAAAAACGAATGAACATCTGTTCCAATTGAGGTTTACCTATCCAATTTTTCTTTTATGCTTTCATAACTTAATGAAAAATAACAACAGACCATGGAAAGAAAAAGAGTCGACTGTTCTAGCTTTTTGAGAACGATAGTGGACGAAAAGCAACCAGAACCTGTTGAGATCTAGATGCATTTAAGTGTAAATCGTTGCATTACTGCTTAAGGTATGACAGTCAGGTTAAGGGTTTGTCAAGGGTGTAAGAAAAGGGTTCGTTTCGGGGGGACGCTTACGTGGTTCAGGAGAAGGTTGAGTTCAATGGTCAACTCTCTAAATATCGAAAATAGTGACCAAATTAAAACCAGATTTTGAAAAAAAAACCAAATTTGCCGCCAGGTTGTTGACGAAACTTGGTGACCAAAAGCTTAGCAACATATCGCCAAGTGTCCGCCAAATTGTAACACCACTTGAGTTTACATCGAGATGAACAATGATTTAACCCCAAAAATGTGCAAAAGTCCCCTTTAGAAACACCCGAATGAAGCCAAAAGGGGAGGTGCAAAACTAGACCCCACTAGAAGTCTACGTACCAGATTTCAACTTTCTAGGACTTACCGTTCTTGAGTTATGCGACATACATACGCACATACGCATATACGTATATGCGCACATACATACGTACATACAGACGGTACGAGAAAACGCGTTGTAATTTACTCGGGAATAGTCAAAATGGATATTTCGGGCATCTATACGTTTTTAGGTACATATACACGTGTGGTCCGGTCGAAAAAAATGCAACATTCATTTGGGGTGAGCATAATGGAAATTAAGGTCCATTTTTGAGTGAAAATTTTTTCGCAAATACAATACTTCTTTTGTAAAAAGAAGTAAAAAGACGGGTTGTGCGCTTCCGGTTTTTGTTCATCTTCATTGGCAGACGAAAAGCCCATAAGGTCGACTACGGATGGGGCAGTAGCATTTCTGTTTAAAAATGATTAACTTTCAACAATTTGGATTATCATCAAAAACGCACTAATGAAACGCATTGCTTATTTAGGACATTTTTTTTACTTCCCAGAACGAACCTAAAACGCGGGAAAACCATGAAAAATAAACTTACAATCTGGATTAAATTAGCATTATTAGTAAACAAAAAACTGGGACCTGACGGAAAAAAATACTGTGAAATGTGGGGAAAACGTAGATTCAAGGGACGTTAAATCGGGGATTCACTGTACATTGTTTAAATTTCAAAGCACTGAATGAGATAATTAATATGTGCAAAATAGACATTTTATTGAAGAAACTAGAAAAGTTAATACCCTGTTTGGATATTCAACGCTTACAAAATATTTAAAATGCACACAGCATGAAGTTTTAATCCATTTTAAACTTCAGAATTAGTTTTTAGTATGGCTTTTAAGCATCATTCTCCATGATACGAATTCGCTTTTATTCATTCGCCATAATTCAAAACTATTTCAAATTCTGACCTACATTTCCACCGACAATATGAAAATAAATTTCAAACGTGCACTATAAAGCAGATAAAATTCCACAATGCAAATAAATGTCACCTCTAAACCTGTTTGGGAAAGGTATAGAAGTGGTGGGGATCTCAAGAAAATGATTTTTTCCGACGTCTTAACGCGATTCCTTTTCGAATTTTATGCAAAATATAAGGTTACACGATTTTTCAATCTTCTTTATAAGTGAAAGTTTCAAAAAGCACTTTTGGAAGTCACAAGATACGATATTAGATTTCGACTGCTTTTGAAATAACAAGCCGATGTATAAAAAGAAAAATCCAAAATTTATGAAGATGAACTGTTTGTTGAAATTACGTGCATTTAAATTGCAACATTTTCAAGTTTGAAAAACTAAGATTAGGCAATTCGCAACTCCAATAAACTATAGGGTGCGCTGCAGCCACTATCTAATTCTGGATGAAAAAGGTAAAACAAACAAATGCCGTAACTTATAACTTGCTTTGACAGTTAGTGAATGACAGTAATTTTTCATCGTGTTTGTGGATAGCTTTATTTTATACTAGTGGTACCCGCACGGCTTTGCCCATAATAGAAAAATCAAAAGGTCTTTTGGTTCGCCTGTATATTTACAAATAATGCATGGTGAATTTTCTCGCCAGTTGACTTGTACCCATCTTACGGTTCCACGTTATGATAATTTCGTATCTCGCCAATTGGCTTGTGCCCCTGTTACGGTTGCACGTTATGATAATTTCGTAATTTACTCGTCCATTTTTTTTCTTAAAATTGGAATAGAAAAAAAACCACATCGAATTTTCGAAAAATCGCTTCGAGGTGCACAACCCCATGCTACAAACTAACTTTGTGCCAAATTTCATGAAAATCGGCCGAACGGTCTAGGCGCTATGCGCGTCACAGACATCCAGACATCCAGACATCCTCCGGACAGAGAGACTTTCAGCTTTATTATTAGTAAAGATTCTTCTGAAATTACATTACACCACAAACTGTCTGAAACCTGTAATTTACCCCAAAAAAAACACTTGGAATGGATTGTTTTATCTTTTTCGGTAGTGTAGTTAATCAACGCAAGGTAGCGTATTCGAGCTCTGGAGTTGCGAATAGTTAAGATTTTTTTTTTGAGAGAAGATATGGGGAAAAGGTTAATTTGCAAAAACAGAAAACAATTTTTTTCTTTTGTATATTTGTATACTTAACTATATTTATATATGTGCAAATTAGAGTTGAAAACTGAACTTTTTGATACAGAATTGGAAAATTGAATTATTTTGGTCAAATCTTAAAAACGGTTTCGCATCAATGAGATTGAAAGCTGTAATACTTCTAATGGAAACAAGTTCAAGATCAAAATATTTATGATGTGCCTTTTTAGTATATTTCTGCCATTCTATTGCAACGCTTTTTTTGAAATTGCAAAACTTGAATACACTACGTTGTAGGAACGCACTTCATCCCGGTTATTGATTACTTTTGTTTTTATTTTCTATTTTCGATACGTTTAGATTAAAATCTTGTCATTGTATTAATAGAAGATTTTGCATTGAAATAGCTACTAGAGTTATTGGTAAGTGAAACCTATTTCTGATCTGTTACACAAAAAAAAAGGTAGTTTGGTCTCGCACGTGACGCTTCATACATTTCATTAAAAATAATAACTTAAAAGGGTAATTAACAGAAATTTATTGCTTAAAAAAACACAAATGTGCATTTGACTTTTTAAGCAAAAAATTTCGCCATAATCTTTAAAAATTATTTCTTTATTATAAAACTAGTGGCCCCCGCACGGCTTTTCCCGTAGTAGAAAATTAAATGGTGATTGTGTTCGCCTGTATATTTAAAAAATAATGTATGATGAAATTCTCGCCAATTGGCTTGCCCATGTTACGGTTCCACGTTATGATGACTTTGTAATTTACTCGTCTATCTTATGATAATTTTGCTCGGGAAATGTTCTTAAAAGTGGAATAGAAAAAAAATCGAATTTCCAAAAAATCGCTTCGAGGTGCACACCCCATGCTACAAACTAATTCTGTGCGAAATTTCATGAAAATCGGCCGAACGGTCTAGGTGCGTCACCGAGATCCGGACAGAGAGACTTTCAGCTTTAATTAGTAAAGATATAGGAATCGTGACGTGCGGGACAAAGTGACCATTTTTAGAGGAATTTCTATAGCCATATTTTTTTTCAACGGTTTAAATTATTATTTCTGATCAAATGAGATATTTTCCCATTACGCTGGAACCTTAGCTTAAAAAACCTACAGTTGGTTTCGTCATTGCTATATTAATAGTGAAATATTATTAAGTAACACAAACGGAAAGCTACAAGAGGTTGACTTTGGATATCCCGCACATAACGCATGCAAATGAATTATATTTCATGTAAAAAACTTTATTTAATAAAAATAATGTTGTCAGGACTATCTTTGTATCAAATGTAGAAGATTAAAAATGTGCAATTGCCTTTCTGTATTATTTTTGGCACAATTACCTTTTAACAGATTTTAAAATTATACGATATTCATTTTTTTTTAATTCATAACTTGAGATGCATCGAATTGAAAATATATTTACTACATTTATTGACGTATTTGAGCTTTTTACAACTTAATGGCAAAATTTGGAGTTATTTGATTCAGGATTGCATTTTCAAAGCGTAAGATCTAGAGTCTACACTATTGAAAAGTATAAGTTTCTGACACAAAGTTTTTACATTGTTTTTGCAATAGAAACATTTGACAATATTTATAAGTATTTTATATATTTGAATTCAAGTTTAAGTTTTAGTTGAGGATAAATTCTTTGTTTCAATCAGTAAATTTTGACAATTTTTTTGTCCACAATGTACCAGTTCCCTTCAGACCTTTCCCAAAAACGGGTTGAATATGCAGGAACGTGATTTATATCAAAACGGGTTACGAGCAGGTTATGCGTAAAATTAAAATTTAGCATAAATATACCACAAAATGTCAAAAAAAAAAAAAAAAAAAACTTAGGAATTAGTGTTTTTTAAATTATTATTACTTAAATTTTTCATAAATTTATAGCACAATTGAAATGAAACATTTAAGTTGGCTATGCGTTTGTACAATCGCGTGAAAAGAATGGATATGATATAACTATACAGAAAGAAGCGATTTTTTTGTGTCCCTCAGCACTTTTCGTCGATTTTAATAAATATTTTCATTAATTATTAAATTGAAAAAACTCTTTAGCTCTAAAAATTAGGATTTTAACCTACCACACAAGACTAAAAGGTTTACTGATTTAATTTATTAAATTTAAATTTGAAGAAAAAATTCACGAACGAATTTTACATCCATGGAATTTCAAACAACGCTTCTCTTAGACATTAATTTGAATTAGATATACAGGAAGTGAAATACTTACACAAACTAAGAAAACAAATGGGAGACATAGGCGGTTAAAAACATAAATAACAAATAATACAATCCAGAAGCCTATATATACCACTTCATCATTTTTGTGTGCTCCCATAAATTGGAGGCATAAAAGAAACCCCTTGGCGAAAGGAAATGCAATTTCATGTCAGATTTTTTCACTTACAGAAAATGTCTTCTATGTACTAAACTAAAAGAAAATCAGTAACGCGTTTTCTTGTTGCGGAGGTGGGGTAAATATGTCTTTGGGTACAAAACTAAATTGCATAAAGATATTGTAGGCTCAGAGGAATTATTGTGTTGTTGGACAAAGAGGTTTATTAACTTTATTCAATAAGAAGAATAAAAATGTTTACTTTTAACCGTATAAAAGACAGTGTGTTTTGTAATATTCTTCACATATGGGGTAACACTTTTTCGAGCATAAAATTTGTTTTTATGATTACTATATTTTTTGAATGATATTTTGATGGTTTTTATTTTTCTAGTAAGTCGCGGGGCAAAAAATAAATTAATTTTTGTGTAAGTACATTATGGTATGGAACATAACTAAAAAAATGTGTTAAAGTCACCATTATTAATGAGCGTATTAAAGTATTAATGTTACATGAAATCTGAAGTAGGTAACATCATTTTTTTTAAACTCAAATAGTTGGAGGAACCTTGCACTATGGTTTCGATAGAATTCAAAGCGCATGCTCAAAGATCACTATCGGCACGTAGCAGGTAAATTCTTATTAGCGAAACGAAAGCCGTCCTTGGTGGCCGAGTGGTAAAAGTTCTTGCCATGCGACCTTTTCTAAGTTTCGCATTGTAGGTTCGGAGACCGAGTATTATTTGCCTAGTGGGGCCTAGTTTTGCACCTTCTGTTTTGGTTGCATTTGGATGTTCCTAAGGGGGTCTATTGCCCCTTTTTGGGGATAATTATTGTTAATTTCGATGTAAACTCAAGTGGTGTTATAATATGTCGGACGCTTGGCGATATATCGCTGGTATTTTGGTGCCAAGTTTTGTTGACAACTTGGCAACAACTTTGGTAGTTTTTTTTTTTTTTATTTGGTTTCGATTTGGTCATTGTTGGTGATATTTAGAGAGTAAACAATTGAATCACATTAAAATTGCCAATAATGGTTAAATGACATTAAATTGGAGTAAAAGGAAGTCATGTGATCATCAACTCATTTTCTTTGTTTAAAAGCATGAACTTGATAAAGCGTTTAAGAAAGTCAGATGAAAGCTAAATTTTTGCCAATGCGTGACCTTTTAAGCAATTTCTCAGTAAACAATTATAAAATTCTGGTATAACCTTACGCAGAAATTAGTTAGACGTTACGCTATAGTTACATTGCCACGGTGTAACCTTCCACAAGCAATGCGTAACTTTACACCAGTTACATCAGTTAAGTTACTCCAGAGCAGTGGAGGCAGCTAGACTGCTACCGATTTTATGAAGGTTACACAAATTTTTTTAAAATGTACACCTTAACACTTTAAAAACCCTTATGGAGCATATCGCGATGTTTCAAGGAAAATGTTGTAACTGAAAATTCGTGGTAATCGTATTAGCTATTGATTTAAAATCTAAATTTGATGCTTTTTCTTGCCCCAAAACTCACACCAAGTTAGCTTACATAACTGGTGCGAGGTGGCGTTAAAATGACATAGGGGCATTTCACGGTATTTTTGACATTTATACAGAGTCCAACACATTACCGTTTTTTGCCATAACTTTTTAATTTACCGTTTGATTTGCAAATTATATTAATTTGAGTTGGTGTGTTGGTAGGAAAAGCTCAAAATAAAATAATATGCTAATCAAACATTAAATTAAAAAGTTATGGCAAAAAAAAATTCACGTTACGGACTATACATAAATGTCAAAATTACCGTGAAATGACCTTATAACCAACAGCGACACATCATCAAAGTTAATTAAAGTTTTATAATTTATAAGAAAAAAATTTCGAACTTTATGCATTACAAATTTCTGCAGCAAATACGAACAACTAAAAGAAAAAATGGCAAACTTCTATCGTAAAGTTGATGGTCCTCTACGGATTAACTCACACTGAAAATAACTAAAAAATGCAAAGCATGTCATTAAACAAGACGCTTAGCAGGTACGTGTACATTGACTTGTATCTAGTTTTCCAGTGAATCACGCTTTCAAATGTAAAGTCATATTATACGCAAGTAAATTTGTTTATAAATTCTTATAACAAAAATAATGCATAATGCCTGCTCCTCTTTTAGTTTTTACTTCAGAACAAAACTTATCAAAAAATCCATTTTTTAAACGTACAATTAGATATTTTCATCAGTCAAAAGTACTATTTTAGTCCTGAAGTTGATAGAATGAGCAAAAAAAAAAAAAAAAGAAAAAGAAAAAACATTGAGCGAGGAAAATTTTTTTTATCTCCAAAGCATTTAATTTTATGTTCATTTTTCAAACAATGCGTGGTCTTTATGACGTCACAAGTGATGAATTAGACACACTTCTACTGGCTGACTGAATGCTTACGCTTTCTGTCTACCGCGTTTCCCGTTTATGATAATTAAGAAGCGAAATAAATATTGCACTCCACGCTTGCTAACAACCATATCGTTGCCAGTATATGAGAGTAAAGAAGCGAATTAAATATTGTGCTCTGCATTAATGGCATCAGAGAGTGGCATTTCATCACTTGTGAAGTCATGTGCAGAAGCGTTAAAAAATAAAATTGAATCTGTGCACCGATTAAAGTAATTGCTTAAATATATTAAACTTTGTCACTTTATTTCAAAGACGGTCAGATCCTATGTTTTTAAGCATGCTCTTTAAGAAAAAAATATTTTTAAAATTTCGGAAACGACCCTATTCACAAAACGCAAATAAAACCACGGATATCAACGCAATTAATTATCCGAATGCCTCATAATTACCGATTGCGTAATACCACAATAAACTAGTGGTAAATTGTTTTTTTAATACAAAAACGCCCACGCACATTTGCACATGTATGCAGAGAGAAGGAATACACCCAAACGACTGTACACCCAAATTTTTATAAGAAGTTTGAAAATAGTTGAGGTTTCTTACTTTAAGTTCTACTTGTCCTTTGAGACAAGAAGGACTTAATGTGGATACCTACGTTTTCTAAAGGTCTAGAGTGTATTTATTCATTGTGACACTACAGTTCAGAAAAAAATGTATCAGTGCAGAAGCTACAAAAGCGCAACATTATTGAAAAACAATCCTGATTCAAATCCAACATTTCTCCTTTGTACGCCTACCAAATAATAAATGCCTTTTAATGACTCGAAAAAATTATTTGTGTTCAAAATTACCTGTTGGTACATACAATTAGAGCATTTGCAATGGAATGAAATAAACCGGCTTAGATCCAGTAGCAGGGATTTTTGGAAAACCTCCCGTTTACATTACAGCTTGCAGTTCACCAATACTACAACTTTGGACTCACTTTCTGCGAAGAAGGGAGCCGAAACTTCTTTATGCACTATTTCATTTTTTTCTCTAAACATTGGGAATTAGTTTTTTTTTTTTTCACGCTCTGAAAATACTTCTCTTGAGAGAGCTTTTTAGCGAATGTAAATGAGCTCTTAAGGATGGGAATAAGTCATAGTAGGTCTCTGAGACCTCCCAAAAATTTCCTCATTCGGCAAATTTTTTTCAAACAATGCGTCAAACATGGAAAAAATGTTGCTTAAAAAAAGGCCTTGATGTTTCTTTACACTACATGTAGGTACGCATGCATGTTTGTATTTTATCAATCGGTGGTAAAAGTAGGAGATTTATTTGGTTAATTGAAGATTTCTCCTCCCAAAACTTTTAGTTTGGGTTGCCCCTGTGAGCTCTATGTAAAATATTTAACTTTAATCCAAAAAAAAAAAAAAAACTAAATGTAAAAAGAGATGAATTTTGTTAATTTCACTTTTTATTATTAATTTTACTCCATAGCTCTAAAACTCATGCATACCCATACAATTCGTGAACTTTAAAAGCATTATTTTACTCTTTGAAACCTATTATTTCGTAAGCGAAACATTCTAGTCGTTCTTGATACAAGATTTTAGGTTTATATTTGCGCTGCCATCTATATTTAGAGAAACACACTAATTTATTTTGCTGATACGGATCTTTTTGTAATTTTCCCAATTCTTTCCTATTTAATTTTTTAATCATGAAGCTAAAATCAAGAAATCGAAAAATAAAAATGCAAACCTAGTTTGTTTTTTGTAACCTCTATGTTTTACCATTTTTTTTAAATTAATAATAAAATTCAGCGGTTTTAATACTGCTATTAAAAATAATTTTTGTGACAAAAATTAATAAAAGCAAATTTAGTTCATGAAAAAGTACAACCATTGAGGAAGATTATTTCTTACTTATTCTTACATTGAAGAAAATATTCCAATAAGCTTTCAAGTTTATACGTTCAAGAAAAAAAAAACTTTGTATATATTTCCTTGTAAGGAAAAACATGTGAAATTAATTCCCTTAGCATTGATAACACTCTTTTAATTATTGCTTATATTGAATGTAACAAATTATCATATGAATACATGTTCTTGCTTTGAAGTGTCAACTACACATCAAAAGCAATGTACACACTCACACAGTGCTGTAGTGGGTACACAATGGTGTTATATTCTATAGATACTTAAAATTGATTGCATACTACAAAACATTTCACACGTAATGCTACACATTTTAGCAGCACCATACCGCTTGGTGTGGAAAAATATTTGTAGTGAAATAACAACGTAGTATTTTCAGTTATATTATGAAACTAATGAGTCAAAACGTTTTGTTTCGTGCAAAAACTGCAGGTGTTCTTTTTAAAATAAAATTAAAGTACTTTTAGATTTTAGCTTCAGATTACATTTAGAAATATCTCTCTGTTTATGAAAACTATTAAATTAGCAACAGAGCTATATAGTTATTTGTAGAAATGAAAAAGTGCCACTTTTTCTCCTCCAACTGGTTAGATAAATTCTAAAGATTTTGCTTTATATAGTGTAGGGGAGACTGGAGATACTTGAACTCCGCTTTAGTTTTAAATTTTTTTCTCTGTTGCAAATTATCAGATAAAAGAAATCGTGAACAATTGTAATTGTTTTCTCTATCTGACAGTATTTTTTTCAGTTGACATTGAACAGATTTTTTTTTTCATTATTTTTATAAAGGGATCTTGTATCTCTACATCAAGGGGTAGGGTACTTGATCCCTTCATGGGGGGTACTTAAACCCACTAAGAAAATACGTAGTCTTTTCATTAGGTCAGCAATTTACCAATGGATTTTAGTTTTCTACATAATATTTCTAAAAAATAACAACATTTCTAATTTTCATTCTTAAATGATAATAATGTGAACACAAAAATAACATTGTTTTAAATTCAACTAGGAAATTTGTAGAAAATTGTACACATTTTTAATGAACTTAGTTGCCATTTCTCAATTCTGCAATACAGTTGTGAACAATTTATTTTATAAATAAGACGGATGGATTTTTAAGGATGGCAGCTTATGCCTTTCTGTTCAATAAAAAAAATATCTCAGATGATCATCATCATGATTACAAAATTTGGATAATTGCATAGCAAAAACATATTAAACCGCATTTGATAAACTCAAAAACATAACCGAAAATTTCATATTTACTTCAATGAAAATTTTATCAATCGTTCCATTCGGGGCGCTGATACATCGTTATTTTCTGTGGGTTTTTTCTTGGTCCCTCCCGAAGTCACCGGAGGTCACTATGACTTCCCCGAAATTTTTTTAAGGGGAAACATTTGATTAACTGCTTTGACAAATTAGAAGACTGTATTGCAGTATTCTTGTTTTCTATTTTAATACTGCTTTTAATGATGCTCAATGTTTCTTGGCAGTATATGTTATGTAGCTATATGTGTGCATGTTCGAAATGTATCCCTCGGTAAAATTGGGATTTCATTCGGCAAAATAAAGCATTCTCCTTCCCAAAAATTTTAGTTTTTCCTCTATCATTTCACAGAAATTCAATAAAACCTATATTATTTGCAATTCGCAAATTTTACATAATTAAAACCTGAGCGCATGTATTAGTTACTTCTCCCGTACGCTAGTGAACTGACCAGGTATCGATAGATTAAAATAATCAATTATCCAACGTATTGAAGCACAAAACATGCAAATTATTGCAGACACGTGTTTTGGTGGTACAAGGAAAACCTTTTACAATGCAAAGAAGTGTGAGATTCTGGATGAAAAGTCATCCGAGAAAAGCAACACGCTGGAACAGGAGATAGTATAAATACCAAAAATCAGAAATTAAACAAAAGAAAAAAAGATAAAATGACAAATTTATTATGTAATTCCATCAGGAAAAAAAACCGTTAAGTAATAAATTTCCAAGAAGATCCATAAACAATGCAAATAGTCCAAAATTGAAACCAATCTGAATAAATTAGCAATAAATTTACCAGTGGTAAAAACTCTGTCTGGAAGCAATGTTTCAAATGGAGAAATGCGGAAAAAAATGAAAAAAAGATAAAAGTAAGAAAGGTACCACGTTTATATAAAAATAATAGAAGAACTAAACCTATTTTAAAAATGTGGTCCATACAGAAGAAAAATACGGAATTGCAGTAAGATCATTAACTAAATTAGACTGGTTCCTCAGGATGTGGAAAGACTCACAAAATGATTTTTGGGCGGCAGTGGGACGGACGAGGGTTGGACGGCTCGGAAATCCGGGAGTGGACCCCGAAATCTGACGTCAGCTCACGATGACAGATACCTGGTGCGTCTGGTGCTGACGGACCACACAGCTTCTTCTAGACAATTGGCAGCACGGTGTTTCATTGTGTGCTTCATCAATTCGGAGAAGTCTGCTGCTGCTAGGGCTGCGCGCAAGGATTCCTTTATACAGGATTCCTCTCACGCAAAACCATCGCCGCCTGCGGCTACAATGGGCCAATGTGCATAGGAGCTGGCGTGCTGACTGGCAACAGGTCGTCTTTTCTGACGAATCCCGCTTCAATTTGTGGCCCCATGATGGCCGAATTCGTGTCAGGCGCTATGCCGGTGAATGGCACATTCCGGAGTGCATTATCGAACGCCACAGTGGAGTTATGATCTGGGGTGCCATAGCATATCATGGACGATCACAATTGCTACGAATTGCGGGCAATTTGAACAGTACCCGATTTTTACAGCCCCAAATTATTCCTTTGCTGCAAGGATTTCCAGGGGCTGTATTTCAGCAGGATAATGCCCGTCCACATGTTGCCAGGACTGTCAAATCCTACCTTGATTCGCAGCAGGTACAACTTCTTCCTTGGCCTGCATATTCCCCGGATATGTCACCGATTGGACATGTGTGGGATTTCGTTGGGTGACGTCTCGCTCATGATCCTCGTCCTGTATGCTTCGACAGACGAACTTTGGTTGCGCATGCAAACAATATGGAATACCCATCTGCAGGCAGATATTCAAACTTTGTTTCACTCCATGCCGATTCGTGTAGCAGCTCTTACTGTGGCGCGTGGTGGCCACACAAAATGCTAATTTCTATCTCTTTTTATTCTTTGTTTGGTTTGAAAATGTAATCATTTATTTGTACCATTACCACTCAACTGTGTATTAAATTTCATTCAACTATGATGCTTCCTTCATGGTGTTGCAATTTTCACAAACAGGAGTGTAGGAATCAATGAGCACATTGCATCCTATGAATGAAGCTTGACCCATAAAATTGCTGGTCCAACAATACTATTTCTGTTACAAATCCTCATATATATAATAGCCAATGATCGTGTAAAACTCCTGACGTCATCAACAATGATACTCGCGCCACGGCATGCTAATTTAATAATACGTTTCGGTAATGTTGAAAATGCAGGGAAGGCTTTCTCGTGACAAGGCTGAACTGGATCTGGTCACTTAACTGTTTTACTGGTAAGGCTGCCATTTTAGGGGAATGAAGAAACGAAACGCGATCAACAATGAATGCTATCTACTGGAGTTTAGGCTTCATCCACTGGAGTTAGGGTTAAAATTTTAACTATCAAAATATTACCAAACAGGCAATTGCTTCGTTCAAATCTTCGCTAGAAAGAAAAATGGGCGTATCTCACGTTTAAGTATTTTACAAAAAACCGATTTAAAGATTTCCAGTTGTATCGCTTGAGAACTACCACTAGTGTAAGGGACTGTAACTTTTTTACTATTTATTGTAGAGATACGTGCATTGGTCATACTATAAAATCGACTTTGGGGATTGCTGTGGTGATCATAAGTCAATTTTTATTTTATTTTTTTTTAAATACGTCCATTTGTCTTTTTAGCGAAGAAATGTAGAAGCAATTTTCACCCGTCATATGCTGACGGGCAATTTTCTCGTTCGATAATAATTACACCCAAACCTCTATTCGTGCGGTCTTTTTTGTGCAATTTTTTTTTTCTTTTTTTTTTGTCTGTGACTTTTTTGGCGAACTTTTTTTGTGCAATGTATGAAAATTTCAATCAGATTGTAACTTAACGGTAGTATTTATAAAACCAACGAAGTTATTTATAAAACGAACTTTTTTATGCGATTTTTTTATGCGATCCCTATCCACCGCACAAAAGAGGTTTATGTGTAACTATTTACGCCATCGTAGCCTCAAAATATTGAAATCCCAATACTAATTAATTTACAAATGATGATACTGCATTAGCGAACGAGCAGGAAAAAATGAGAAAGTTACTACTTTGTTGCGTCTCAAATTACGTATCGCTTTGCGAGCTGCCGCTCCTTAGAAAACGTTGATTGGACTCTTTCGTAGAGAATGCGATAATCATCTCAGCTTCCTGCGGACGAAAATGGATGCTTAATGACATTTTTCGGAGTCGTCAGCCCTCCCCTTTTGTAATATCCGGTGCAAATATCTTAGCTTTATTGTGTTTACACCTTCAAAGAAAAGGGCCTTCTAGACAGGGATTATGTAAATTACTTTCTTCTGCTACATTAACGATCTATCAAGAATACTTTCGCTGCAGAAATTTCGCAAGAAACCCAGAACGCCAATGGCGAAGCGGGATGAAAAGGGGTGTGATTGGCATAAGATTTTGAGCGTTTGTTTGTTTAGTTTTTCCATTTTAATATTCGAAGGTACAAATTTGCTGCAAGAAATGGGAATAAGAATTTTAATACAAGTTCTAGCGTAGAATACATTGTTTTCCTTTTATGTGTACTGTAATTTTCAAAAAAAAAACGAAAAGCCGATAGAAGTAAAATTTGAACAATGGGGTTGTTTCCTTCAATTAGAAGTACTACATTTAGTCACCGAAATTGATAGAATAAGCTAAACAAATAACATAAAACAAAAAAAAAAAAAAAAACTTTTATTTTCCTAACAGTTATTTTTTATTTATTTTTTTCAAATGTCCTATTTTGGAAATAAGGCGTGGTCTTTATGAGGTCACAAGAGATGTACTTTGGCACGCTACTCCATTGCCCGCGCTAAACTTTTACGGTTTTTGCTGTTAATCGCGTTGCCAGGCTGTGATAATTTGCGCTGAGCGCTAACGGCATCAGAGAGTGGAATTTCATCTCTTGTGATGTCATGTGCAGAAGCGTAAAAATTAACTTCGATCCGAGCACCGATTAAAATAATTGTTAAAAACATTAAACTTGGTCAAATTATTTAAAAAATGGTTAAATTCTATGTTTTTAAACATGCTCTTTCAAAAAGAAAAATTTTAAAAATTTCGATATCAACCTCATTTTCAAAAAAAAAAAAAACACACAAACTCCTGGAGTGCCGACTGAAGTGAAAACTTGAACAATCACGTGCATTTTTTGAAGCGTCAGGAAATATTTTATTGTGAAGGAAATACTTTTGAATTAAGTGTTTTTGTATTTATTATTATAATCTATTGCTACAAAAATTTGTTTTTTTTTTTATTCATTATTATAAACTATATGTCAAAATTATCATGTAATGCACTATTGTACATGAAAAACTATGCATATTATTTTGCATAAAAATGCAATCTATTGCCCAAATACTTAAATTTACAAACATATAAAATATGAAATTTAACTATTTCGTGTTCTTTGAAATGAATACCAATGAAACTTATGAATTTTCACCCACAATTTCAACAACTCTCCCATCAATATCATCATTGTTATCGTTATATTCCAAAACTGATGCTATAGGTTTATAATAACTAAAATAGGAAACAAAAAATTTTGATTTGATCTATTTTTTCTACAAACTTTGAGAAGGACTTGGGAAAGTAAAAGAAAAATGAACGAATACTTGAACCTGAAGCCAGAACTGGCAATATCGTCCGAGCGCACAGTCCAGTGCCTTATCCATTCGGCCAACAGGGCACTCGCCAAAAGATGTTCAATGCTTCTAAAGACGTTTTCACTTCAATAAATTTCCGATTGGTTCATGTTGAAAAATGCAATTAATGTTAACCAGATAAGATATATGAATACCTTTGTGCTGAGAAGTGAAGTAAGAAATAACAACGTCAAAAAGCACAACTTGCAAATTACTGTAAGCTTACTACTTTTTGCATTGAAAAAGTCGTTCTTTGTAACGCCGAAACACGTTTCTGCAGTAATTTGCAATTTGTAGTTTTTGACGCTGTTATTTCTCACTTTTTACTTTAATTTTAACCATTTCACTATTCTCTGAGTTTTATTTTTTGATCTCATAAGCAAGACTAAGAACCAGCTACAAAAAACATTGTTTTCACCTACAAATGCAAAAATTAAAATAAAACAAAATTATTTATCTACAATAGGTTCTAATTATATTTGTGCTTCGAATATGTTTCAAAATTTCTGACAAATTTTTGTATATTTTTCTATAGACCTTCATTCGAACGAATTTTTTGACTAATGAAATACAATACTCTGCCCCACAATCTCATTTGAACAATATTTAATTTTTCTCTGAGTTTTATTTTTCATCTCATAAGCGATACTGAAAACCAGCTACAAAAAACATTTTTTTCATCTACAAATGTAAAAAGTCAAATAAAACAAAATATTAATCTACAATGATTTCTAATTGTATTTGTGCTTTAAATATGCTTCAAAGCTTGTGACAAAACTTTGTATATTTTTCTATGTAGTTTCGATAGAGCAAATTTAAAAACTAATAAAATACAAAACTTAAAATTTGCATAAACGTTACATCCAACACATACGCACACACTTTTCTATTTCACTGCAGAAATTGTAGCTTTCATAAGAAAATGTCAACCATACATTACCATAACACTCGACTTAGGGGAATATGTATTTCCGTATATCATTTCACGTATTCCAAAAATAACCGCATAAATCTGCAGAAAGCAATTCAATGTACCATCCAAAAGCTGAATCCCGAAAGCTGATGGCTACTGCATTAATATTATCAGATAAAAATAACACTAGAGCAAACACATTTCGTGAATAATATCTTGATATATATCGTTTCATATCCGATATCTTTTCAGCTGGGAATTCCTCCTTTCCTCTTTTATTGTCACACTTAGATCAAATGAAACTAGTTGAAAGCATATATAGTTTCGTGTTTGCACGTTCTTTTCTATAATAATTGTCTGCTCATACAAAAGTCGTACTTATTAAAAACGTATAATAGGGTGCTAATAACAAATCCGTAATACGCTTCTAAAAGAGCTTTTTGTTATATTTTTCATGGATCTATGTCAAATAAAAGGGTAAATCAGAGTAAATCACCGCACTCGGGATAGATAGCACCGAACAGTTTTCATGTGGTCCGGTAAATGCTCGAGAAGATTACTCTATATCAGTGATTTTCAATCGACGGACCGTACGCTTAGAAATTTGAAAGGTCGTCCTCAAGAATTTTTGCTCGTTCACGTAAAAAAAAAAAAGAAAACTAATTTTAATTCTGAAATTTTGAATTCAAATTATGTCTTTCACAATCACGAACTGTGACAGAACCCTAATCATTGAAGTTATTGTTTCTAGAAACGGCTCCTGTCCCCCCAAGCCTGCCCCTCCTCCAGGGCAGTTACGTGTGCATAATTGTGTGTGTGTACGTAGACTTGTGTGTATGCAGGTAGGTATGTGTGAGTATATGTGGGTGAATTCATGTGTGTGAGTGTGTAGGACACGGACGCCTCCGACCAGGAGAAGCGGATAGCTCAGGACCGGAGGAGTCGTGCCTGCAGAGGACCGTGGGCGGTGGTGCTGCAGAGGCGTCTGGTCCAAGTTGAAAAAAGAATCAAACGCCAAGAACGGTCAAGTGAGTACAATAAGCAATCGCGATTGCTCAAAAAAAATCCAAGCACAAAAAAAAGAAAGAAAACAAAAGAAGAAGAAAAATAAAAGAAAGAAAACACCATCATAATAATTCTGTACCACATCTTTTACATGAATTTTGTGATTATTTGTAATAATTTTCTACGACTTTACAGTGGATAGTTATATTACGACAGTTATTTTTTTTTATTCTTCACATTTAAATATCTTTTGTAAAATTTTTAACAACAGATAAAAATTTATTTAAAAATTTGATTACTTAATATTATTAGTGTTTGTTAAAAAAAGAAATAAAAACCCTCAGAGTTTCTTAAAGTGTTTAACGACCTATTGGGACCTATTGACTCGTTAAAAAATCTATTTTTTTAACGGTCTGCAATTTAAAGTTTTTATTTATTTATTAACTTATTTTTTTGAGGAAAAAAAGAAGGAAAATCAAAGATGAAGAAGGATAAAAAAACACCGGTCCACGAAGCTTATTAAAAGCTCTTGCGGTCCGCGGGTGCAAAAATGTTGAGAAACGCTTATCTATATCATTCTCATAGTTGTAACGAAATTTATTAAAGCGAACTTTTTGATCCATCTCATTTTACCCAATATAACTGTTATGAAAATATTATTTCTATCGTACGGGGGCAAGTTGACATTCGGAAGTGTATCAAGCGGCCCTCAAAAGGGAAAAGGTTGAGAGCCACTGGCTTAGAGAAAAGGACATTAAACTCCGATCCAAAACATAGAACCCCAAATTCAGAGCTGATTAAGCTGCCTAATTTCAGCCGGATACATATATTTTGGCTTCAGAAAAAAAAGGTGAAATAAAATTAATTTGAACTTTGACATCTTGAATTCAAATTATGTTTTTCGCAATCACGAGTGTGTGTGTGTGTATGTAGGCGTGCGTGTTTGTGTGTGTGTAGAGGGGTATACTTGTTTGTGTGTGGGAGGTATGTGTATGTGTGCTGACATGTGTTTTTGTGTGTGTGTGGGTAGTGTGTGTATGTATGTTTGTGTAGGGGTATATGTATGTGTGGGTAGTGTGTGTACGTATGTTTGTGTAGGGATATATGTATGTGTGGGTAGTTGTGTGTATGTCTGTTTGGGTGGGGGGTTTATGTATGTGTAGGTAGTTGTGCGTATGTGTAGGTGTGTGTGTTTATGTGTTTGTGTGTGTATGTGTAGGTGTCTGTATGTATGCGTATGTATGTGTTTGTGTGTAGGTGTATGTGTAAGCGTAGCCAAGTAAATGACTCAACCTGGAGATGGTTTTCGCTACAGGAGCAGCATCGTGAGGCGGCCGGCCGATGGTGGTGCTGCAGAGGGAGACGGGAGGAAAATAAAACCATAGGAGTTCAAAACTGTCAAGTGAGAACAATAAGCAATCGTGATTGCTCAAAAAAAAAAAAACCTCATTTTTCTTCATTCGTCAATGTGGCTTCTGACTTCGTGCTGCCAGTTAGCATGAGAACGAACATGTTATTTTTATCATATATTTTTATCATATAATTTTTGGCCTATTTCTTATTTTTTTAAACTGCTTTAGCAAAACAGTTATGTACTTTTTAAAAATATATTTCGTAAAACGTAGTAAATAAATAAATAAATATAAGAAGATGAATGTTATAAAGACACACTATAGAAGTGAAACTTAAATCCTTGTTTTTTTTTTTTTTTTTTTTTTTTTTTTTTTTGCACCTGACTTAGGCACATTCACAACAAAATTGTATATTTTAGGGAATAATTATTAGGGGATAAAAATAGATAAAAAATATATTGTAAACAACGAGAAAACTAAATAATACTTGAAATCTGCTTTTAATTGTTACCAAAAGCAAGGAAAACTAAAAGTAATAATTAAGTTAATTTTGTTTGTGAAATTTAGCAAACTTATTTCAAGTGAACTACGCTTTTAATCAGATGACTTGACTTGAAAGTCAAAGACACCTTCAAAAACCTGCAATATTTATAAAGTTTAAAATTCCTAAAATCCACACATTTTCCCTATCTTATGTCCAATTTTTAAACTAATAAGTAAAATTTATTAACCAAACTATCTTTAAAGTTGCTAATATTTTACATTGTTTACGGAAACAATTAAAAAGTGGAAGTATTTAAATTTTATTATTACTATGTTTTTAAGTGCTTTGGGCATCAATTAAAAAGTAACTACGTCACTTCCGTTACACAAAAAGGTTGCGGATCAAAATTTCCAAGACCCTCGCATAAAATATGTCACTTCAATAACCAATGCTTATAAAATAAAATGCATACCACGAATATTGTTAGAGAGAAATATTCTTCACGAAGAGAAACAGGATAATATTCTACGAGCTTTTTGGAAACATGATACATATATTTCAAGTTTATCATTAAATATTTTTTTCCACACATCAGAAAACAACTGTAACACAAATAAGCAGAAAATATTTATTTTACCAATACGAACTGCAACGTTTTGACACTGTATACCATCTCTATATGTTAGTAGAAATCTAATACCTAACAAGAGGGAAGATCGATCAATTGCTTTTTGTGAATGTCACAGAAATGGGAACTGGATATCGAAATGTTACTTCATTGTCTTTATCTTTCACGATAGAAGCCATAAATAGTGAGAGCACCCAGCGGATCAAGTGCTTGTTTTCTATTGGTTGTATAGGAAAAGGAGAATCCATTGCATGCGTTGGCACTTGAGTAGCTCAGGTGTTGGCACAACGGTAATACAAAGGTTTCTAGTGCACTCTCAAAATGAAAGCTATGCATGCGTGGAATGTACTTTTTTTTATTTGACGTTAAGCATATCAATTGAAATCTGTCAGAGTAAAATTGCGACACTTGTTTTGAGAAATGCAAAATGTAGTACTATATTTTATGTGAGATGTGTCAAATATGACTTCATCAAACTTCAAAAACGAGAGCAATTTAAATTTCTTTCTTTTTTTGAGCAATCATGATTGCTAATTGTTTTTATTTGACCGTCCTTGTTGTTTGGTTCCTTTTTCAACCCCACCGTCCTCTGCCCCAGGCGCGACTCCTCCCGGTAGCCGCTGCTCCTGGTCGGTGGCGTCCATGTCCTACGCACACGCACACACTTACACACACGCCCCTTTACACACATCCACACACGCGCCTTTACGCACACACACACACGCCAACGTGCATACACACAGATCTACGCACACAAACAAGCCTACACATACACGAGTATGCACACGTAACCGCCGAAGAGGAGGGACAGAAACCGTTTCTAGAAACAAGCGAGTGGGGTAGTAATCAATGTGTAGGGTCCTGTCGCAACTTGTGATTGCGAAAAACATACTTTGAATTCAAAATTTCAGAATTCAAATTAATTTTGAAAATTCGAAAGCTTTTTTTCTTGCTTATTATTCTCACTTGACCAAAGGTGGTATGACTCTGAACTTTTAAATTACCATGACAACGGTTGTTCTTTCTATATCCGTTTGAAAGCGAAATTTTCGTTGTCATAGTTACAAATCATCTTTGGTATGATTTTATTTATATTTTTTCAAGGCTTATCTCAAGCAGACTTTACATTTAAAACAAAAGGTTTCTTTGTAAAAAAAAAAAAAAAAAAAACTATGTTTTCTCATGAAATAGCACCGATATACATGAATCAAGCACCAAAACTTCATCTAAATATAAAATTTCCAGATTACTTATTCGCAACTCCAACAAACTATAGATGGCACTGAAGCCATTGTCTAATGGCGAATGAAAAAGGTAAAACAAACAAATGCCGTAACTTATAACTTGCTTTGACGCTTAGTGAATGACAGTAATGTTTCATCGTGTTTGTCGGAGGCTTTCTTTTTAATTCTTCTGTAATTAAATCATACCACAAACTGTCTGAAGCATGTAATTTACCCCAAAGAAAACACGTGAAATACAATATTTTACCTTTTTCGGTAGTATTGTTGATCACCGCAAGGTAGCGTATTCGAGCTCTGGAGTTAAATTCTCATCGTTTGAGATTGAAATGAAGTAAAAGTACGTATCGTTATACGCTCTAAATAATCTTTATGATAAGTATATTGATGAATATCGGCCCTAAATTCTTTATTTTTATTACCTTATTCTAACCACCATTTCTTTTTTTTACGGGGATGCCTAGTTTTACCTGATCTAGAAAATCACCATTCATAATATAAAGGGTGCCACTTTGTTGGTCATTTCTATTCCAATCCATTTGTAGAAACAAAAATCCCAACGAATCGGGTCCTATCGAAATTCGTGATTGAGAAAAATATAATTTGAATTCAAAAAGTCTAAATTGAAACGATTTATTTATTTTCTTATTTCTTTATTTTTTCTTTGAGCTTTAATACTTATTAAAAGGCAGTACTTTTTGTTTTTATAGACAGTTCCACATACCAATCAATCTATATAATTATTTATCTATATTTCTTTCAAACTATCTGTCAATGTATGTGTATAATCCTTTTATGCATGTAACTGAATAACAAAAATGTTAACATAAAGTTCATTTTTTAATTATTGAAGAATACAGACAAAAGAGTTTATATTTATCACGATGAATCTTACTAAAATGGACCATTGCTGCTTACATTTTCCCAGTTTAGCCATAAGCCATATTTTTACTCTTCTATATGTAGGGGAGATCGGGGCAGGTTTTCGCGCTTTTTTAAATTATTTTTTATATTTTTTATTTATTTACCTAAGTTTGAAAAAACTGTACTACACCATTCAGAGAAACCTTGGCTACAACGTGGAATTACTTACACCAATTAATTAAGCTTTGTTTTACAGTTTATACAGTCGAGCCCGCTTAATGGAATAGCCAATTTGCCAAGAAAAATTATTCTAATAAGCGGGATATTCCTTTATCCGGGATTCCATCCTCACGACGATTCAAGCTACATTTTACCCAAGAAAGCATTAGAAATTGCCTTAACCATAATAGGGTACCTTAACCATATATATATATATATATATATATATATATATATATATATATATATATATATATATATATATATATATATATATATATATATATATATATATATATATATATATATATATACCTACATTTAATCAACGAAAAATCTAATAACTGTTAGAAACACATTACAACTTAGAAATTACATGAAAATGAGTTTATTTTATTGTAAAATGTACATGTTTCCCAGTTTTTAAAAATTAGTTAAAATGTTACTCACTTATTTGTTGTAAAAGAAGTCGGATATTTTAGACTGCTTACTGCTCTGTGAATGCATCAAGTCAGTTACTTGATTTTCTAATTTATAAAACAAATTAAAGTCAGCATTTGGCTTCGTTTCCAAGAAACGTCTTAAAATACTACAAGCGTTATTAACTTCAACGTGGGAAGGAGCCTTAGTGACGACACATTCATCTTCAAATTCATCTTCTTCAACTTCACTTTGATCAATTTGAGGGTTTGGTTCTGGAGTTTCCCCATGTTCTTTCAAGTCATTGTCGAAATTAACAAAATTGGAAAAATTTTCTTCTGTCATTCCTTCTGGTGATAAATCATTTTCGTCCGTTGGTGTTGGTTGTTCATTTGTCACGGCTGTAGAAAACTTGCATTTTACAAAACAGTTTTTTATTGTTTCCGTGGAAATATTATTCCATGCTTTGTTCATCATATGAACAGCTGTAAGAACTGAAATTCCTCCAATAACTTTACTAGTTTAACTATTGTTGGAAAATCCACTGTCATCATCTATAGATGCTATTATCTTTTTAACAACTTCTTTTCGATAATTTCTTTTAAAAAGTGATATAATGCCTTGGTCCATTTGGCCACCCATTCTTGTTTGTTCTTTGCAGAAAGGAAAATCTGAATAAATTGTGGGAAAGGAAAAAGATCAATATCGGCACGACTAAAAGTTATTCTTTTAACCGGGATTGCTTAAAAACATGATATTCCTTTAACCGGGAAATTTAACACAGAAATGATTTACTACGGTTTGGTACATTAAAAATATATTCCATTAAGCGGGATATTCCATTAACCGATATTCCATTAAGCGGGTTCGACTGTAGTTTTAAGTGTCGTTATGTCACTCGCGAAAATGTGCCCCTTGACCGGGGCAAGTTTTCGCATACCTTATTAATAGACAGGGGCAAATTTTCGCATGCACTTATATCAATATAATTTAGGAAATCAAACAAAATATCTTCAAGGTAGGTTATTTATTGATTTTCAGTATATACATTTAAAAAAACTCATCAACAACTTGACTACTTAATAATTTTGATACATGTATTACTGTTGAAAACACTAAACGTCATCGTCACTGTCACAATTAATGCATACAAAGAACATAGGGTTTCCTTTAATGCAAGACTGGTGGGCCCATCTTTTGCAACGAGGGCACTTTACCCATATCTCTTTAACCTTAGATTTACTGTACAATTCTAAGCAGTAAATGCAAGCACAGTCTTCTTCCTCTTCATCACTTGATTCTTCATTTTCTTTGGGCTTGTTAGGTTTTCCAATTTGTCTCTCAAATAAACTCTTTTTTGCATTTTTCTTATCTTTCTTTTTACTCACATTTTTCATTTGTTTTCTCTGCTTAGCTTGTTGCTGCTCTAGTCTAAGCTGCTCTTTGATCGGAGTGTCGGTCAAAATGGTCGACTTTCTCTTCTTTCTTCTTTTGCCGGTCTGTTTTCTCGGACCCGCTTTTTCCAGAGGTCTCACTTCTTCTGGGGTGGGACAACCTACGTTTGGCTGCGTTAGAACTTGAGTATCAGCCTCTTCGTGCTGCCCTGTTATAGGCCTGTACATCTCTGCCTGCACTGGGGCAGGTCTATCGGTGTATCGCATGTAGTCGGCATCTGTAAAGATATCTGGGTTTAAGGGATTAATCCCTGATACTCTGAAGCCAGACATAATATTATTTGGCGTTAAAGCCAGAGGCGTTGCTGTTGCCATAATTGATGGGACATCATACATTTTCATAGGCCTTTTATTTGTGCAAACCCAAGCATCACAGGCAGTATTGACGTGCTTCTTCAATAGACGAACCAGAAGGCGCACTTGATGGGTCAGGAGTCACACTTGATGAGTCAAAAACAACACTTGATGGGCCAGGAGTCACACTTGATGAATCAAAAACCGCACTTGATGGGCCAGGAGTCGCACTTAATGAGGCAGGAGCACAGAACTTTCTGGGAGTTTCAGTTACCTTTTCAGAGGTTAACTTTCTGCAATAATTTACCAAAGTACTGTCGCACAATCCGAACTCTGCCGCTACACTTTTCATACTTCTTCCTTCTTTTATTTTGTTGACAGTTTCTACCAAAATCTCTATGGTGTACTTCCCTATTTCAGACTTCTTTTTGTAGTGTCGTACCATGACATCTGAAAACCCAACACACTAATCAATATCAAGTCATATCGTTGAAGATCAATATCAACACAAGATCAATCACAGATCAATAATAATCAAGTCATTCTGTGAACATATCAGTTTAATGCTATTTTTATAAACACTTAGGCCTATTTTGTTTTAACATGTATCTATCATGAATGATTGAGATTGTGATTTATTTTTTGTCTGTTTTTTGTTTAAAAATCTAAGTTGTCAAATAAGAAGCTTACCTTTTTATGTGTATTTAACTATTTATACTTCATTTAAGAGTAAATAATATATTAAACATCGATAAATAGTAGCGATCGAAGGGGGCGGGGCACGTTTTCGATGCGAAAATATACCCCGCTTGGTGTTCGAAAACGTGTCCCGTCGCCATGTTTCTCCTTTAACTTCACGCAGACGGTTAAAGAAAGAATTTTATGGACAAACTGTCACATCACTGGTAGCTCCTTATGCTCTTTCGAAATATTACAACAGTCGGAAACTTAACTTAAGACGTATGTGTTTGTTTTTAGTTTAAATGAGGTCATCAAAATTTACTTACCTGTATAAAAACAAGTGAAACTGACGTCACGCAGCGATGTGAACATCCATCCAACTGAAAATCTCGCAGTTGTCGTCTAGTGGCGCTGCCTTTCAAATAGTCTGGTCGGTGCTTCGCTCTACCGGCTCGCTAACGAGTTAAAGTAAAATCGAAAAAGTGCCCCGCGCGAAAACCTGCCTCGGTCTCCCCTATTGGATCAGTGAAAATACTATAATTTTGAATATAGACGAATTTGCACGTTTTGAGCAATGTTGGATTCATTTTGACCATCTCTGAAAAATGTCTATCTGTATTTGTGCGTCTGTACGGATGTGCGTGACCGGGTTTGGCCGCTTTAGAGCAACAATTTTTAAATAAAATTAAATACTCGAATATAATTCCCCATAAATCGCCCCCATTAGTTTTTAACGTCAATTCCTCCGAGGGGGTAGAGCAATTGAAGAATTTCTTCAATGTCCTTGACTGATTTATCTCGGGAAGTAAAGAGCGGAATCAAACAAAAATTGGTCTAAATATGTAGATCCTAGAAAGTACAGGTGCTGATTCCGTTCTGAGTTCCAATACCTGAAAAAGCAATCGAACGTTTTTTCCCGCTACTTGTGACTGCTTTATCTCAAGAAGTGTAAGGCAGATGAGAAACGCAATTTGACAATCGGTAAACCTTGGGGTAGAGGAGCTGCTTCAATTTTGGAACCGATAGATCCAAAGGAGGGTTGGTGTCATCAAATGTTCTTTGTCGTTTATTGCAAGTACTACAAGGTCCGGCTATTAATTTCCAGGACTGACGTAACTGTAGGAGAACGAAAAGTCGGAAGATGGCGGTAATGATTGCACATTGAAGAGCGCTCTCTTGCGCATGTGCAGTGCAATCGGCGTCATTCTAAAAAAAGTGATTCTCGTGAAAAGGCGCTTTAAAACGTAGCTCTCAAACTCCTGTCGGCGAAGTGAAAATAAAGCAAAGAATTAACATTAAATTTTGTTTCAAATTGGGCAACACAGCGCAGAATCCTACAAAATGTTGAAACAAGTTCATTTGAACTTTTGAATGGTTTAAACACTTTCGAGACAGGGTCAAAAGCGTCCTTGATGATCCGCACACAGGTCGGCCGCAGTCCGTAAGCACGCTGGAAGCAATTGAAAAAGTTCACATTATGGCATGTGTGTTCGCATTATGTGACAACAGGAGTTGAAGAGCTATTTTTAATGCGCCTTTCCAAAGAGAGCCACTAACTTCAGAATGGCGCCGATTGCACTGCACATGCGCAAGAAAACGCTCTTCAATGTGCAATCATTTGCGCCATCTTCCTGCTTTTCCTTCTATTACAGTTACGTCAGTCCTGGAAATTAATAGCCGGAAGACGTAATTCTACAATTTAGTTGGAATTAGGAATAAAAGTGAGTCTGCACAGAAACAAAGACCGCTCAAATTTTGACGGCAATGACTGAAAGGAGGGCTGATTTTTGTTGTTGCTGATTTTTGTCGAGTAAAAATAGGTTAATTTATACAGCAATGTGAAAGATAAATCACACTAGAATATTTTAAAATACGATAGCCTTAAGAATGAAGAGCCAATTGCTGTAATAACATCTCTGCTTTTAACACAGAAGAACTCTGTCCATCTTGAATTCTGTTCCTTCCTTCTGTCGAATGTACATTCACAAGCTTATAAATTTAAGATAACAGCTGTATATGTAAAGACGGCGTATATATAAGCAATTTATTTAAAAAATAAAACGGATTGTAATGTGAAAAAAAAAAAAAAATATGGTTTCCACAAAACTCCTTGCCTCCGTCTCCATCGTAATCCTTTCAAACGTATTTTTTGAGACTAAGAAAAAGTTTTATGAATTTGCTAGACGAAAAACTGCAAATTAGATGGTAAAAAAATGAAGTACAGAAGTGCATTTATCCATTAGTTGTAATTACTTCGGAAACCGAATAATTTTTTTTAGTCAGTTACCTTTCATTAAAGTACTTTGAGTTGATAATCCATACCATTAGAGCTATACAACATGCTACTATTTTTAACGCATTTTAATGGACAATATTCAGCGACGAAGTCTCTAATGACATTTCTTGAAGAAAGATTCTTCATCTAATTACATTAAATACGTTTATTCGTTTTACCCCAAAATGTTTCTTTTTCAGCAAAAATAGAATGTATGTGAATATCCTTTGCATCTACAGGTATGCATAAAAATATTTAGGTTAAGTAAATATATATGATATATGAATATTTAGGTTAAGTAAATATACTAAAAAATTGTATTCTCTAATGTAACTATGCAAACTATAAGTAGCTATGGGAAATGCTGTTTAAGTCTTATGCTCAATTCCGTTTTTTTTTAATTCTGATCCCTTTTCCATCAAGTTTGTTTTCTCCTCCGTACAAGATCAGATAGCTGAAAGCGTGTAGGTGCGGTTAACATACAGCTATTTTCTATAATTTGTATGGCCTTAAAAATGCATTTAGACGATCTTTGCTAATGTTAGGGAGGAAAAGCGGTCTGGGAGCGTTTCCCCGGCCATTTTACTAGGTAGAAACTTGAAAAACACAATTGTTAAATTTTTTCTCTAATTACATTAAGGAACAGGGGCTTCCCCGAAATTGATTGACAATGAACTTCCACACTTACAGTAAGTGCTCCACAACTTTAGATTTCTCTGAAGAAGATTATTTTTGCTGATTGAAGTATATTTTAAAACCTCTTTGAAACTTATTGATAGAAATTCTGACTTTTTCATCTTCTGATACAAAGGAAATATTAAATTTAAAACAAAATGCCGTCCGCACAAGCATGCCTTTCACTTTCATTTCACATTTTGTAACAGACGAATGAAAACAGAAAAAAAACCTAAATAATGCCATTAGAAATATTTTTATACTATTCTTCAAATTATTATTCTTAATATTTAGTACACTTCCAATCAAAAGTGTTTATTTATTTATTTATTTTTTTGCGAAGTCTGAAATGGAGGTTTTTGCACAATTCTTTTCCAAAGTAAACAACTTTTTGGAGTTAACTATTGATATAAATCCTTTGAAAGTCAAGTATTAATTTTTCTGAAAAGTTTTTGGCCTTTTTTAAGCTTAAAAGGGATTTAAAGTAATAGAAAACTTCTATTTTCTGCAAAACTAACTTTATTTTTTATTTCAAAACATCAAAAATCGATTTTTTGTGAAAAATCTCCAAAGCGTAATTTTTATTCAAAAAATCTAAAAAAAAAAAAATTGGGCTTTTCGCATAGATATCTTTTCGTAAAAAAAATAATGGACAAAATCTGAGATATGACGGCACATGGCATTAGGCGATTTGAAGTGAAATGGCCCTCGTACATTTTTTTTAAATCAAAACACTAGCAACTGCCTTAGAAATACAACTCTGAAAGATAATGGCTACAGTTAATTTGGAAAGGAAAAACTTCTTTCAAATTGAGAGTAGGTTTTCGCTGTCTTCGAATATCAAAATTATTTAATATTATTCCCTATAAACAAAGCTATTCGCTTGCCTACAGCCAGTATAAAAAAGGAATTGTAGGTGAGGAATGTGGTTTGGTCCGGGGTATTTTGGTATAAAAAGGGTTAGCCATTGCAGAAGATGCTGTTTGGTTTGCCTTTGGAAAAAACGGTATGAAACTTAGCTAGGACAAGCGTTATGACTAATTGGAAATTTTTGGTGACAATTTTTCAGTACCTCCCTCGCAATTATAATTTACGAAAACTACCAATGCTTGTAATTTATTTATGAAATGCAAGCAGCTGTTTTTTAGAGTTATTTATTATTATTATTATTATTTTTTTTTTGGTACACCAAAATAGCCGCTGTCTCATGTAAGCCTTTCCCTTTATGTTTAAAAAAAAAAAGGCTAAACAAAATTGTTTGATTTTAACTGAAATAATCTCAATCTAAAAATTCTAAATATCATTTTATGCTGTTGGAACATTCATGATTTAAATGCTGTAGTTAAACCTTGAACAAGAACTTGTAGAAACTGAAAGATGAAGAAAGGGAGAAAAAAGACTTTTTAAAGAGTTAAGGCAAAAAATATTTGCTTTTTTCTTTGGTTACGTAAAGATTTTTTTTTTTTTTTTTACGATCTTTAAGTTACTATACGCAGGAGTAAATCATTTTTTGTAAAAAAAAAATAATAAAAAAATAGAAACGAAAGAGATGAATTCAAAAAAGAAAGAAAGAACATTTTGAGAAAAAAAAATCCGCAGAGTTCAGAATTGTTTTTAAATTTCGTTCTGTAAATGAATATAAGCTGCCACAAGAGATTTTTTGTTTCCGCAAAACCACCGTGAGTGGGAAAAGGAAAAAACATAGAATAGCAATCATTTCCCGCATTTCCCCGCGCTCAGCATACGCTTTTATGTGTCTTGAGGATTCTCGAATTCAGAGTTATTAAATTTAAATCAAGGATGTTGCACCAAAAAAGGAAATTGGTTCAGTTAAGTTCGGGGAGGAAATATAATATTTTTCTTCGCTTTTCTTTCTCTTTATGGTTTTTGTCGCATTCTTTTTCAAACTGGCAGCATAGATAAACATTGATATATATATATATATATATATATATATATATATATATATATATATATATATATATATATATATATATATATATATATATATATATATATATATATATATATATATAAGGGTGGTCCTTATTTTTAAAGTTACAAATATTTTACGCGACGCCCCCTCAATTTGTTCCATTATACAAATAAATGATCCATGCAAAATTTTAAGTCAGTCCATGAATATTAACCCGTGCCCCTAGGGCCTCCTTTTTTGAGTTTCGAAGAAAAAAAATGCGGATTTTCTCATTTTTATGTAAAAATATTCTTACGTTTCAAATTTAAAGTAATTTTTAACCTCAATAGATTTTGCTACTTCCAGACGAACCATTCTCTCACTTTCATTCTGTAAAATTGTACATATTACAGCTGGTTACATGTACACCAATTGGCCTTGGGACAGGCATACCGTTATTCGCGTTCGTTTCAAACCAAGCAGCAGAGCAGGGGAACATTTCTTTAAACCAAGATGGACACCAGAGATTCTAAAGTTCCTTAATGAATGGCCTAGGCCATTAATGAATGATCTTTGACAACAACAAATTGCCAAATCCAAGCTTTGGGGGTGTTGATTTAGAAAATTTTCTGTGTATGTAATAGGTGGGAAAAATAGGATCGCTATGATTCAGTGCTATAAATATAAGTAATGGCAATTACATTTTAATTCGCTGTT
Organism: Uloborus diversus; assembly: GCF_026930045.1. Lineage (NCBI taxonomy): Eukaryota > Metazoa > Arthropoda > Arachnida > Araneae > Uloboridae > Uloborus > Uloborus diversus. The sequence goes on along the minus strand of NC_072737.1, from coordinate 87,580,684 downwards.
CTTTAGCTATAAATATAGTTAAATGTTTATGCATTCTTAAAATATAAATTTTGAAAAATTCTCGATTTCTCTACCATTAAAATATACTCTATTTTGCATGTCTAAAATATAAATTTAAAAGAATTCCAGATCGGAATAATATAAAAATCTATACTCTAAATTGTCATCTTTTTCAGTACATAGTCCTTTATTATCATCAATTTCTTCTTGCAATTCACAAGATTTGGAAACAGAAATGGGTATCGATCCTAACCTGTGAAAGTTTTTTCTATATCTGGTCTACCACAACGCAAAAAAGCTTGCCAACTATTGAGATCTGCTCGCATTTCAACAATGTTAGACGAGTGCCATATTAGGGACAAAGATGCTGTTTATGTATTAACAGCCTATGTAGATGCAGTAAATTTAAATCCAAATGACCTTACGATTAATCGTACATCCTTTAAGAGAGCAAGAAAAAGTCTTCTAGAGGTAAAATGAGATTTCATGAATTTAAATTTATATTTTTTAGTTATTCAGTGGGATACAAAACTACATCCAGATGTAACTGGAGAAAAAAAAACGCCGATTGGCATACCATGATAGCTTCAGGTCCCAATGTCGAACAGCTACTCAGAATTCCTGAGATTTTTCTTCAGTTGTATATGATATCTCAGATGATTGCTCTTTATTGCTAACTGTTCAAGCTGTAGCGTTTGATACAACGGCTTACAATACCGGTCGTATAAATTGTGCATGTATTTTTTTAGAGCAAAAGGTGAACGGTGATATATTACATTTGGATTGCCATCATCATGCACGTGAAATCGTACTGCAGAGAGTCTTTAAAGAAGTTCTTGCCTTTCTTAGTTCTAGACTCGATATTCCATTATTTATGCGCTTCAAAATTTTGTGGAAAGATCTTCATCATGCAGAACTTATAACATTTCAATCAAGTACACATGCCACTTAAATGCTAAAAGACGAAGTTGATGACATATTATTGTTTGTAGAAAGCGGAGTGGAGAAATATTACAGAGAATTCTCATAACTTGTAATAATATTTATTGGTGAAGTTGTCCCTCCTACAGGGTTATGTTTTCGACAACCTGGAGCTAATCTCTGAGCCAGATGGGTGGCAAAAGGAATTTATTGTTTGAATATTTATACGTTTAGGAAACAATTTAAACTGCCTTTATATGAAGAGAATGCCCGTAAATGCTGTTTTACATATAATGTTGTATGGAAATATGGTTTTTCGAAGCAACCCAGTCTGGGCCATTTAAAATAATGTGGCTAAAAAACTAGCAGTGTACAAAATGATGACAAACATGCAGCAGAAACAGTGATTGGAAAATTCATAAATGACACTTATGGTACTTGGGTGATGAACTAGTAGCTTTGTCCGTTTTGGATGAAGGAATTAACTTTGAAGATAGGAAAAGACAAACACCAAAAGATGTTTTTCTATTTGATCCTGATTCATGGCAAAATGAAGAAAGCTATTTAAAGAGAAGAGATATCGTTTAAATGCTGTAAGTTGTGAATGATACAACTGAAAGAGGAGCACAATTAATCAAAGAATTTCCCAATCAGTTTACCAAATATGAGTCAAAAAAGCAATTTAGTACTTTACAGACAGTCCAAGACTATCGGGAGAAAAATGCACACGATTGAGATACATTGAGAAAAGCGTACGATTAAGATAAAGTTTCTAAAGCACTATTTCATTCTTATTCCATGTAAAATCTTTAGATGATATGAAGTAATTAAAAAGATTAATTTTAGTGCTACCTCGCTATAAAAATACTTTTCAAACCTAGGAGAATCGATTTTCGGGGTCGGAAAGTAAAAGCTCGAAGATTTGTGAGAAAATTATCAAAAGTGTTAAAGTTCATCGTCCTAGGGGCACGTGTTATTATTGACCGATTGAGTTCAAATTTTGCACCGATTACTTTTTATTATAGTGTCACAAAACTAGGGAGCGTCACTTGTTGAATTCCGAAAAAAAAATTTTCCCATATAAATAAGGACCATAACATATATATATATATATATATATATATATATATATATATATATATATACACTGTTAAAATTCCCTCAAAAAACGGAAAATGTACTGGCAGCAGAGTTGCCGACAATTTTCCGTTTTTTTACAGAAGTGGTGTTTTCCGTTTTTATCACGAATGGTTTCCGTTTTTTCATACTGACACTTTCAGTTTTTATCACGGACACTTTCCGTTTTAAAACTGCTATTTTCCGTTCTCAATCGGAATATTTTCCGTTTTGTGAACTGTTGTTTTCAGTTTTTAATGTAGATATTTTCCGTTTCATGAACTGATGTTTTCAGTTTATAATATAAATATTTTCCGTTTTATGCACGTATATTTTCAGTTTAAAAACTATTATTTTGAAAATATAGCTGCGCAATTAAAGCATAATGTATTAACATTTGCAGATTTTAAAAGCTCATATATTTTTTTCTTTTTTTTTGAAAAACAGCAAAAAAAAAAAAAAAAAAAGAAAAAGAAAAGCAGTTTTATTACAGCATTTGCACAAATTTCTTCCTCAACTTTCAAAAATTTGTGAAACTTCCTAAAAGTGAGGAAACACATTTTTACTATGCAGAAACTATGCATCTTTCTCTTTTGAAGGTATAGAGGGAAGATATAACAGCTATCTGGGAATGTATTTGCTTTGCATTTTCTTGTATTAAAATCTTTCATCAACAAACAATTGCAAAACATATGAAATAAACGCAAATCATACCAACTGTTTTTTTCTTTTTTAAATCAGTCTTCACAAAAATACCCTCCTCTCCCCCTCCCCCCGACAAAAAAAAGTTCCTGTAATTAACTGTGCGATGTTTTATTTAACAATAACTGCCACAAAATTTAACTTTATCAAAATTATTGAAACTTATCAATTGTGCATAGTGTTGCGTCACGGGAAGATCCCAAGTTGCGTCATTGAACTGTTGCATCATGGGAAGAAATGCGCCTCTGCAAGGGACGCATTGCATTCTATTAGTCAGTTGGTTGTTAGCTGTTGGTTGTACCAACACATTGTATGCATGTCGCTAATGGCACATGTAAGCGGCCTTTGCCCATTAATACCAATCAAATAAACAAATGAAAAGACTTTGAAAGCTAGTTATTTGAACATTATAACTTGTGCATCTCTTAAGATTTTTCATAGTGGTCCGTCATAATTCCAGAGCCAACCTATGGATAAACTAAATCGCATGAAAGGTACTTTGAAAAGTGCCACAACTAAGCTAGAAAACTTTGTGAAAGATATTTCCGAATCGAAGGCTTTTACAAGTACCTTATTGGAAGTGAAAATTCGAAAATTGCAAGAACTTCAGTTGAAAGTTTCGGAAATAAGGGAGGCATATTATGAAGTCCAGGACATTGAGAACTTGCCTGCTCTGAACAAGGAATTCGAAGATATAGATGATCGCCTCGAAGAAATAGAGGTAAGCCTAAACACCTTTCTCATATCTATTAAAGAAGTACCTCAGTTAGAGAGGAATGTTGAAAATAACGATGTCAAAAAATTGAATAATATGAAAGTTAAGCTTCCCGAGATACCTTTACCTGTTTTTTCCGGTAAATATGACGAATGGTCAACATTCAAGGTACAATTTACCAATTTAATCATAAACAATGATCACTTAAACGATACACAAAAGCTGTACTATTTACGCGCATCTTTAAATACCGAAGCTAAGCAACTAGAAAGTGCTGATGATTCCTTTCATTCTTTGTTCACAGCACTAACAGAAAGGTTTGAAAATCACCGATTAATGGTGGATACACACATTGCAGCTATAATTAATTACGAAAAAATTCAACATGAATCTGCCAAAGAATTAAGAAAATTCGTCGATTGCATACATAAAAATATAAGAGCATTAAAAGTACTAAATTATGAGCAAAATGATCTGTCAGACGCTTTCCTTATCAATATCCTACTGCAAAAAGTAGATAGGGAAACAAGAAAATTGTTTGAATACACTACGACGAAAAAAGAATATCCGAAGTTCGCGGAATTGATCTCCTTTCTGGAAAATAGAAGTTCTACACTAGAAAGTGTGAACAGAAATATTGCTAACAAGGCACTCAACAAACCGTCCAACTCTTATTCAAATAAAACAAAAACCTTCGTACTTCATTCGAATGAAAAAGCTAAACCAAAGATTTGTATTTTGTGCAAGAACTCTCATGGTTTGAATAAATGTTCCGAGTTTCATAAAATGAATGTATCGGAAAGATACGATTTCGTTAAACAAAATAAACTATGCGTTAACTGTTTGAATATAAATCATACGGTGAAATCATGCTATTCTAAAATGTCTTGCTTTTATTGTGCTCTGCGACATAATTCACTTCTCCACAGAGAGAAAAAAGAAGATAGGAGCCAAACCGAAGCTCCTTTAGAGGCGCCGACCTTGAACTCGCGTAAATATTTCGGAGATAACCCAGAACCAATATCCGTTGCGTCATCTTCTGCAATAAATCTCGGAAACGCAAAGCAGCCTGAAACATTTCAAACACTTAGTAATGTCATGACAGAAAAAAGATCCGTGTTATTAAGCACATGTTTTATCTTCATTAGAAATTCTTCAGGCCAAAGAATACGTATCCGTGCGGTCTTGGACAGCTGTTCTAACGTAAATATTCTAATAAGTGAATGTGCTGAACTGTTAGGATTTAAGAGGAATTCAATTAATGTTCCAATAATTGGATTAAATGGATCAGTCCATAACATAAGAAACAAAATTAATACTCTTGTTTCCAATTCTGATGAAACATTCAAAGAGAACATGGATTTTCTACTCGTGCCTAAAATTACAGACGTTATTCCATCAACTCAATTAAACGTTTCAAACATAAAATTTCCTTCTTTCATTGAGTTTGCTGATCCTGCGTTTTTCAAACCAGGAAAAATTCATGCCTTAATTGGAGCTGAATTCTTTTATAAAATTTTAAAACATTCTACGTTTGAAGTTAACGATAAACTTACATTGCAAGATTCAGTTTTCGGATGGATTCCAACTGGAGTTCTGGACGAAATAAAACCGTCCGTTAGCTATGCTCAGTGTCATCTAATTAGGGACTTTGATGAGCTGAATAATAATTTAAAACAGTTTTGGGAGCTAGAATCTATAGGAATCAAACATGAGGATTCAAAATTATTGGAAGAAGACCAAGCACAGAACATATTTGATAGAACTGTTAGGTTCGTAAAAGATCGTTATGAGGTTGAATTACCCTGGAAAAGGGATTGGAAAGAATTGAAGGACAATTTTAATATTGCTAAACAACGTTTAGAAGGACTACAGAGAAAATTTTATCGAAATGAAGAGTTGTATAATCAATATTCTGAAATAATCAAAGATTATATAAATCAAGGGATTATAGAACAAGTGGAAGGGGATAAACCTGATTCACACAAGGCTACTTATTATATGCCTCATCATGCAGTCTGTAAGGAAGACAAACTTACAACGAAGGTTCGAATAGTTTTTGACGCAAGTTCTCATGAGGGTAATGAACTGTCATTAAATGATTGTTTGTGGCCAGGCACAAATATAAATCCTCTTCTATTCGATATTTTAGTGCAGTTTAGATTGCATAAGATAGCTTTTATTTCAGATATCGAAAAAGCCTTTCTGCAGATTTCGCTAGCAGAAAAGGATCGCGATGCTGTTCGCTTCTTGTGGTTTAATGAAGATTTTAAATCTCTCAAGGATTTCAAAATATTAAAATTCAAGCGCGTTAATTTTGGAGTAAGTTCAAGCCCGTTTTTGCTCTCAGCAACTATTCGACATCATCTAGAAAAATATAAAAATGACTGTCCTCAAACAATTTCCCTTTTAGATAATTGTTTTTATGTAGATGACTTAATTTCCGGTGGTAAGGATCTTAAAGAAGCACTTGAAATTTCTCGTAGTGCAAAAAATATTATGCAAGCCGCTGGGATGACTCTTCGAAAATGGATCAGCAACGATGCTGGCTTGATGGAGAACTGGAAAACGGAAAAGTTCGATACTTGTCCTTTGAATTCAAACAATAATTTAGATACTCATCAGACTAAAGTCTTAGGTATGCCTTGGTACCCAAATGAAGATTATTTGAAAATAGATATTAGAAGCCTTTTTGATTTAGATTGTAAGGATACTAAACGCACAATACTGCAAACAATAGGAAAGATCTTTGACCCTTTGGGATTAATATCACCTTTTACAGTAAGATTAAAGTGCTTAATTCAGGAGCTTTGGCAGGAAAACATCTCTTGGGATGAAAGCCTACCTCCGAAAATGGAAAAAGAATGGAGGCAATGGCATGCTGAATTACCTCTTTTAGAGGAACTGAAGGTTCCAAGATTAGTACTTGATACAACCAGCACGGAAGACATAATAGAAATTCATAGCTTCTGCGATGCCAGTAAGAAAGCATACGGAGCTGCAGTTTATATAAGAGTGAAAACACGCGATGGAATTTATGTGAATCTCATAACTTCAAAGAGCCGTGTGGCACCTTTAGGGATTGTGGCGGTGCCAGGATTGGAGCTGCTTGGAGCCTTGCTAAGTGCGAGATTAACTACTAAAGTGAAAGAAATCCTCGACAAGAAGATAACGTCTACAGCATATTACTGGACGGATTCTAAAATAGCGCTTTATTGGATTAAAGGCTCTACAAAGCGATGGAAGCAATTTGTTGCTAACCGTGTCATGGAAATCAAAGCACTAACAGATTCAACTTCTTGGTTTCACTGTTCCACGAAGGACAACCCGTGTGACATCTTGAGCAGAGGTTCTAGTGTTAGATATCTTTTAGAGAACTCTATGTGGTTCCAGGGACCAAAATTTTTGGCAGCTGATAGTCTTCCTGTCCCCAAAGAGACAATTGATGTTCCTGAGACAGACTATTTGTCAGAGACTAAAGTGAAATATAGGGACATTGAGAATGACTCTAAGATTAATATTTCTCTTTCTCTTCATTGCAGTTCTGAATTTATTGAGACATTGTATAGTCGAACAAATAATTTTAGTAAGCTAATTAGAATATGTAGTTATATTTTTAGGTTTAGAAACAATATCCTCCACAGAGGAATCAAAAGTACAAGTAAGTATCTCACTACCAGTGAGTTACAGTTTGCTACCGAATATCTCATTAAAGAAGCTCAGGAAGGTAAGTTCCCATGTGAAATAGATGCTCTAAGAAAAGGGCGAAATGTTCCTCCTAATTCTAAGTTAAAATCATTAGATCCGTTTTTGGATAACAACTCAATGCTTAGAGTAGGGGGTAGACTAAAAAATTCGAATTTACCGTTTGATTCCAAGCATCAATTGATTTTGCCTAGTGATCACAAACTTACTGCCTTAATTTTTGAATATGTTCATAAAAAATATTTGCACATTGGTGCTCAAGGTTTAGTACACCAAGTTCGGATGCAATATTGGCCTCTCAAGGCAAAAAGCATTGCTCGAAAGGTAGTACACACTTGTGTTACATGTTTTAAGCAAAGACCAGAACCAATGGATCAATTAATGGGACAACTTCCCTCTGAACGTGTTACACCTAATTCAACATTCTTACATTGTGGTGTAGATTTTTGCGGAGCATTTTATATAAAATACAAAAATCAAAGAAAAGGAGTTTACTCAAAGGTTTACGTAGCAATCTTTGTATGCATGTCAACCAAAGCCGTGCATATGGAGATTGTAAGCGATTTATCCGCTGCAGCATTTATCGCCGCTCTAAAAAGATTTTGTGCTAGGAGAGGTAAAATACGAACTATCACTTCTGACAATGCCACTAACTTTAAGGGTGCATGTTCAGAATTGAATTCATTCAAAAAAATGCTGAATTCTCCTAACGAGGACTTAACAAATTTCTTAGCCAGTGAATTCATAACTTGGAAATTCATTCCCCCGCGTTCTCCGAACTTCGGAGGCTTATGGGAAGCTGGGGTCAAATCCTTTAAACATCACCTCCATAGGGCATTAGGGAATAGTAAAATTACATTAGAGGATTTTGAAACTCTTGTCATTCAAATCGAAGCGATACTCAACTCACGGCCTTTATTTCCCCTTTCAGAAGACATAAATGAATTTGAGGTCCTAACTCCTGGGCACTTTTTGATTGGCCGTCCTATCTGTGCAATTCCTGAACCTAATGTTATAAATATTGCAGATAATAGATTATCACATTGGCAACGTATTACGAAATACGTCCAAAGTATTTGGAAGCGGTGGTCCACGGACTATCTAAATCATTTGCAGCAGCGTGGTAAATGGCAGTTTAAAAAAGAAAATATGAAAATAGGAGCTTTAGTGCTATTAAAAGAAGAAAATATTCCACCTTGCAAGTGGGTCCTTGCCCGAATTATTGAGGTGATTCCAGGAAAGGATGGAATAATTCGTACTTGTAAACTTAAAACTGCAACTGGTGTATTTCAACGCCCCATATCCAAATTATGTTTGTTGCCAACTCAAGATAATACAATTTAATTCGACAAATTCTTCATGTATATTGTGTTTTATACTATACTTATTTTATTACGTTTTATCAGTTTTATGAATATCTTAATCATTCATGTGTTTTGTTATGTTGTCGATTTTTCAACTGAATTGTACAGGGCCCGATCAAGCCAAACTGGTGCCCAGGTCCTCTGTAGAATTTGGTGCCCCCCCCCCCCATGAGAAAATCCGCACAATTTTAAAGTCAATGTTTCATACTAGAAGCCTAGTATACTAGAAACTATATTTTAAAGGAACATTACTACATTTAAAAAGAAACCTGGGATTTGAATATCAAACACTTGATAGTCACCAAACTAATCACAGTTAAAATTGCCTCTTAAGGCGAAAAAGACTTAAAAAACAATTTAAAACTGCAAAAAAAAAAAAATCTTACTAATTCTGACATCAAGCTTTAAAAAGGCTTCTTTCTGGCTTTAACAGAGGCATATGTATCGATCAAATAATCGAAATCTATGTTTGATGTCACAGAATTTTCAATGGTCATTAAGGGAAAACACCTGTCAATTATCCCGAGAAATGCAGCTTCTCAAATGATTTTTGATTCTTTTCAAAAATGAAAAGGAACGTTCACTGGAACAGCTGCTGATAGGCAATTTTTTCATTATAATTTTTTTTTTAACTTTATGAGTTTTTGAGGTGATTTTTAAAAAATTTTGAGCCCCCTCTCCCTTAAAATTGAGAAAAAGTAAAATGAGAATTTAGGCTAGGCTATTTTGGTGCCCCTAAATTTGTGGTGCCCAGGTCCATGGACCCGCCGGACCGTGTGTTAATCAGGCCCTGGAATTGTATAATTTCTGAAATATATTATATTTCATCCCGGGCGGCCATGTTGCGTCACGGGAAGATCCCAAGTTGCGTCATTGAACTGTTGCATCATGGGAAGAAATGCGCCTCTGCAAGGGACGCATTGCATTCTATTAGTCAGTTGGTTGTTAGCTGTTGGTTGTACCAACACATTGTATGCATGTCGCTAATGGCACATGTAAGCGGCCTTTGCCCATTAATACCAATCAAATAAACAAATGAAAAGACTTTGAAAGCTAGTTATTTGAACATTATAACTTGTGCATCTCTTAAGATTTTTCACATAGTTAACATTGTTTTCAATAAAACAAAACATTTATTACAAGTACGAAATCATTTATTGCAGATCTTGTGCTACACAATTTTTTAAATTTTTTTGCTTGTGCCAATGTCGAATTAATAGTTTGCTTTGCTGTCATCATTAGTACCATTTTATTTCTGCACTCATATATAGAGATTAAATAAGATTTATAGGTACAACTTGGCCATCTCTGGACGATTCCAATTTTTCACAATTAATGTCACAAACCTAAATTACAAGAATAAAAGTATTAATGCATGATATCAAAAATATTTAACACATGAACATTTTATTGAATAAATTACCAAGTGTCATGTCATAAACATGCAGATGAAAACATCAATTACCTACGGTAAGATATTTGACATTTTTTTTCTTGACAATGAGGTAATACGCTGACAGCAAGCAAAAAAAGTAGTCAACAGCACTGTCGAAATTTGGAGAGAAATTAGGCATCTTACTTCAGAAACAGTTAATTTGTAAACACCCATGCATTTTTTTTGCAACAATTTTTAAATTAATACTTTCAATTTTAAAAGTGGCAGTGTGGAGTAGTTTATATGTTAGAATTGAACGTGCCAGCCAATAGCTCAAAAACAATTCTCGATCTCTTCTAATTCTCGCCTAGCTATAGTTGGGGCGAACCTAACCTGGCAGCCAAGTAATACTGAGCTTCGGATATGCTTAGCTTTCACAATGCTTCCAGGTTAGGTTTGCCCTAACTATAGTAAGTGTAACATTTTATTTGCTAACTCAATTTTTGTTCCGAACATCATTACTTGACTCTCAAGAAACAAAACAAAACTTATCCATGAAAAAATAATATTTTAGCAGGTTATAAGAATTGTTTCGAGAATATTATTCAAAAACTTCAAAAGAACTGTTATGAAAGGAATCATGAATTTGTGAATCACAATAAATATCACGGAGTTATACCTGGATGTTTTTCTACTATATTCTCTCCCCCCCCCCGCAAAAAATCATTATTTTTTTATGTTTATAATTTGTCCTTGTACTGTGCTTTCAATCTCCTTTCGCATTTATTTGGAAGGATGCAATAATGCACAATTCCACAAAATCGTATAAAATTGCAGCTAGTGCAGAATTAATTTTTTCAGTGTATATGTTATAGTTGAACTCAGGTCAACGAGAGCCAAGGTTACGCCTTCTTAGTTTGGTCTCCTTAACCCCTCCCCACATAAAACTAAAAATTATATTATTCCGATTCTGACTGATTATTATACACCTGAAAAACTTTTCATGGAAACTTTTTTTTTCATAAAAAAATTATTTTTAAAACAGTAAAATATTGTTAGGCTTTATTTCTCAGTGCCAATCGGGTTTTTAAACTTAAAGTATATCCTTCCGCAAGAGGAAAGACTTCTGTTTAACATCAGTTACTCTTTAAATTATTATTGAATTCGGTTTACAGACATTCTGCATTTTAGAACAAATTGTGAAGTGTGTTGGGTTAGGATAGGCTGTCTGCTTTATTAGTTTTATTTGCTAAAGCAGCTATGTCGTTAAAACTAGATTACTCTGCAATAATTAAAAATTACTTTTGTTAGACTTAAAGCAGAACATTTTCATGTGTGTAAATTTTGTCGTCATAATTCATAGTAATCTAGTAGCTGATAAACAGCCAGCCATTTGTGCTGAGTAGGGCAATGTGGGGCAAAGTGAAATAGTTAAGATGGCTGAGCTTTTTCAAAGTGAAAAAATTAGAAATTTATTTTGAAAATTATAGTACGTAAAGAAAGAACATTCTATTTAAAATAAAACTAACATTGAAACTGTATTTTTTAATTTTGGCAGTAAATTTGCAGTTTCAAAAAAAGGGGGAAATTTTCAACTTTTTTTTATGGAGCAAAGTGAAAAATGAAATATTTTATTCAATTAATAGTGCTTCAAATGTAATTTTTAGTTACAATCAGGGGCCTCGCAAAATTCAGTTACCCACACCACTTGATGTAGCTATGCCACTGCTCCTCAGTATTGAAAATCTCAAAGTAACAGGTCAGGCACCAGATCTACAAATATACTGGATCCAACAGGTCACCGAGTGACTAAAAAAAAGAAAAAAAAAATGTCGACAAGTTGTTTTAGAGCAAGACTCTTTCAGAAGCTAAGATTTTCCTTATTAACTCGGATATGTAATTTGTCGGTAACCTACAATTTCTTTTTACCTCTCAAGAGTTCACATTTTTTGTCGAACTCCTGCATATGCATACTATATTCATTATACATGCATATTTATGTTTCCAAATAGGGCTGGGCATTGTAGGGATTTCTACATTGTGATGCATCGCCAACCTTACATCACGATGTTATGATGCACCAAAATGTACATTTTTTTTTCCTTTCTTCATTTCACTTATAATTGCTTGTTTAAATTTTAAAAAATACATATATTCTAAATGAAAAAGTATAAATGCTACAAACACGTTCTAGCACCAGCAAAAAATTGTCAAAAATAAAAAAAACTGTGTACAAGGTAGCAATAAATATTAGTCATCTGTTTTGAAACTACAATGAACCTATTTTTTCAATACAAACAGATGCAAGCTTGTGGGAGCAATATCATCTTGCATTTGGAAAGAGGTAACTCAAAGCAATAAAATTCGTGCATACAACCTTTGCTCCTATTTTGAGATTTCATTTTGCTTTGTTTTGTAGAGTTATTATCTGATCAACTTTGTTCATCAATATTTTTTTTGCAAAAAGGTTTTTAAAAACAATTGCATTTACTGCAAGTTTTCTGAAAAGTGAAAGTTGTTCGTTCACTTATGATACTTCTTTACAGACAACCCCGCTTTTAAATGTTCGGGAAGGGATGATTTTTTAATTTACCGAACGATACTCTGAATTTTACCGAATGATAAAATACGAGCATGAACACAAACGTGCATCTAATGAGAAGAGACATTAAACATCACTATTTAAAAATTTCAAACAGTTTTGCATTGAAGTGTCCAAATTTACAGAATCATCAGAAAAAATTGTCGACGTAGAACACTTTTGGTAGTTCACAGTGACCTCCCATCAGGGTGCCGCTTCCAGTGGCGTTTTGAAACAATAAAGATATTACAACGGCAATAATAGTAAACCGGTGTCCGTTCATTGGAGCTTCGATTCGTAGTCAGTGTGGAACCAATGCATTGGTTAAGAGAAAAATGAGAAACCGATTTAACAATCCAGGGTTTACACTGGTTTTTGACGATGCATCAATCCAACGCCCAGCCCTAATGCATATGTAAAACAACATGTTTTATACTTACAATTTGCATATTCGCGGCAAACTTCCCTTTTCTGTTCAAGGAGTTTTGTTCACTCAGTTGCACAGTTGAATCCGCATTCCATCAATAAATTCTCCGGCTCACTTTGGAAGGTTCCAGTGCTGAGAGGATTCAAAGTGGACAGCATCTGGAATGTTAAAGTGCTTAGAATAATATGATTCAAAGTTCTCAAAATAATGCTTTTTTTAATGATTGATACATTTTTTTTTATATTCATTTCCTTGAAAAATTATGTATTACATTCATTAATGTAGATAACAAGCATTTAAAAGTTTGAAAAATAGGGGGGGGGGGGGAGAGAATTGAAAACCCAAGTAGTTAACTAAAACCAGATGCTTCAACTTGTTAATTGAAATCTAATCAATTGCAAGAAGCAAGTTTATACAGACATAGTTGTTATTCATAGAAATTAAAATAAATTAATAAAAAAAATTAAAAAAACAGTAGTATTTTAAGTAATAAGCAATATCTTTACATTAACCTTACATATAGGCAGAAAATATTCTTCATTAACAATAAAACAATCAAGACTCAATGGTGTCCCATCTAACAATTACCTAGTTATTCGAGACAATTTTGTAAAATATCCCCTTAGCAAACAAAAGTTTTCAATATTATTAGAAGTTTTTTAATTTTAAAAACTTGTCACGATGTTTTAATGTTTAAACAAAGATCTACGGGAAATTAAATGTTCAAACTAGATAAAAACTTAATTTTAAGCAGCAATCATCGTTAGAGAATTCAAAAAGTAATTATTTGTAGTAAAAATGTAAACACTCACCTGCAATCAATCCCGGATGAGAAGATACAAAAACTTCGTCTTCGGGCGATAACGATTTCTGACCGCTACGGCATCCGCCATTGTTGCAAGATAAACAAACTAACCGTAGCCTACGAACAAACGTTCCAAGCGTTTCAGTTAATGCAGTAATCACTGCTGTTGTTCAAAACGATTTGATGTTGATGGAGAAGAGGAAAAAGTTCGAAAAATGCTCAGTATACAGCTATCTCCATGCACGAAATAAACAACGTGCTTCGCCGCCATTACTCATTTGTTACTATCACTCAATACTTAAAAAATCTTCTACGCTGGAGATATTCCGTTTTTTCACGGACCAAGGCTCCCTCTAACGATCGCATACGGACATGTTCTGTTAGTGCGCGTAGTAAAAGAAAATTAAAGTAAAAGAAAATTAAAGTTAGTAGTAAAATAAAATTTCCAGTAATTCCATGAAAAGTTCCGTTATCAATCCGGAACGGAACTTTTCTATTTATAAGGGGAAATTGTACAGTAAATTTACGGAAAAGCATTAGTAAATTAAATGAAGCAATTTTACAGTGTATATATATATATATATATATATATATATATACTGATGAGCCAAAACATTATGACCACCCAAACAATAACGCGTTGTGCCACCTTTTCCCTGCAAAACAGCTGCGACTCGTCTTGGCATGGATGTCACAAGCTCTTGGTCAACGTCTGGAGGAGATGGTGCCAAATGTTAATGCATCGGTCATGCAAAGTTGAGATATCCTGACATGGTGGTGTTTCAGTTCTGAGCTACTTTGCATGAAATTCCAAATGTGCTCTATAGGATTTGAATCCGGTGAGTTTGGTGGCCAGGGCATTAATTAGAATTCTTCATCATGCTGCTGGAACCACTCCAGCACATTTCTAGCCTTGTGACATGAGCCGTTGTCCTGCTAGAAGATGCCATTTCCAGTAAGGAAGACCGATGTCATATAAGGGTGCATCTGATCTGCCACATGTTCAGATAGTCCACAGCCCTCATGGTATGTTCTACCACAACTAAGGGGCTGATTTCACTTGGCATGTTCCCTTGTGAATTGGCCGCATACCAAATATTCGGTCACAATCCATTCGAATATTTGGTATTTGACCAAATAACTAGGGAGCATGCCAGATAAAATCATAACAAGAAGTTTGTACGTAAAGTTTTCAACTGGCAACTGAATGTAAAGATTTCTTTTTGTCGACACTGTACTAGTAAGTCTAAAAAAAAATAAAAATAAAAAAAAGGAGGTGTCCAGGACTCTAGCTGAAAAAAAGTTTTCTTGAACCATCCTATTCTCTATGTATTGTTTTGTTTTACTGCTCCAAAAATTGACCTCAGGATCTTTCTTTCAAAATTGAGCAGCCTGTTTTCCTTTGTTTTGTTAATTTCCCAATAATTTCCCAAGTAACATATAAAATGATTGATCTTATAAGGGTTTTGTACAGATTTATTTTTGAATTAGTATTGATGAGTTTAGATTTTAATTGGTTCTTTAAACCGAAGTAGCATCTTTCGCCTTCAAAATTCAGTTCCTAATTCCAACCTTAATCTCATTTTTACTGGTAATAAGTGTTCCCAAGTATGTGGAGCCAAAGTGAAATGGTTAAAATGACTGATCTTTTTGAAAATGAACAAATCGGAAATTGATTTTGAAAATTACAGCACAAAAAGAAAGAACATTCTATTTTATAATAAAATTATAATAAAATTTGCGTCGAAACAGTATTTTTTTTTTAATTTTGGCAGTAAATTGGAGTTATAAAAAAAGTGTAAAAACATTTTCTTAGGGCAAAGTAAAAAAAAAATATTTTTCTAATGAAATATTTTCTATTCGATTAAAAAACATATTTTTGATAAAAATAATTAGTAAATAAAAGGTTGAATGAATAAATTAATTAATATGTGAAGAAAAATAAATCAGCGAGTAAAAGAATTAATGAATAAGAAAATAAGTGATTGAATGAATAAATAAGTGAATTACTGAAGGAATGTAAATGAGTTAATTAATAAATGAAAACGTAAGTGATTTATATTAAATGACTGAGTGAGTAAAATGAAACATACTACTTCACTTTGCCCCATCCCCTTTGCCCCGTATGTACTTGACTTGTTGTACAATTTATTTAAAATACAAAAAAAGCTTAATATTAAAATAAGTAATAGGTACGGCATTAAATATTAGGAGGCCTCAATTAGCATTTAAAATGTTAATAACAATCATTTTATCATTTTATAGTAACAAAAATAATTTGTGACTTGCAACAAAATATTTCAATATGAGTCATTTTTTAAAAATTGCCTGTATCATCAAATAATTTAATCCTCCGCGCTATTTTTTTCCTGACTGGAATAGACTACATATAGTACTACATAGTTAAAATAATGCCATATAGGAGGAGCTAAAAGTAGAGAAAATATTTCACCTTTTCGCTTTGCCCCATGTTTCCCTACTTTTTTGTCACTTGTGTAAAATATCACACAGCGGTATTTAAATCGTTTTTCTGCTATTGATAAGTTATACAGTGGTGTATTATCTGAAGTAATCAATTAGTTAAAGGCAGCATAGATGATCGCAATAATTGGATCTTCGTCTCAAATATCATGTGAAACAGAAAAATTTATGAAAAAACGTGCATGATATATGAAGAAATCCTTTTGTTAAATAAACGTCATATTCCTTTTATTTTAAGTATAATTGTGAGGATATTTTTAGTACAAGTTTCTGTCCCCCGACAATTCCCTTGGTTGCAAATACAGCTTCTCCCGTAATCTAAATTCATAAGCTTGACAAAAATCCAATTCTATTTCTTTCTTTTTTTGCGTTGCCGGAAGTTTATATCCTTTTTGCCCTTGGGAAATATGAAATATTTCCTTTTGACGTGACACCTACTAAAGTATCTTCGACTGGTATATTGAGCGCAATTTCTAAGAGAAGCTTTTTTTGATTATTGAATCAAAAGATAAATCGATTTTTTAAAGGAAAAATCTTTTGTTTAGGTAATCTTTTATCTTATAGACGTATTTTTTTAATTATTGAATTTTAATTTAAGAAAAATAGTATATTTCCACTTAACTCTTCACCTAATCACTAACACAAAATCTTATGTTCAATTAAAATTTTACGAAATGTCTCTGACTGTCAAAACTCCTATTGAAATAAACCTCTTGGATCAAAAGACATATGAAATTTAAATACAGTTTACTTTTTTCTTGTTGACGTGGGAAACTCGAAAATGCAAAGACCATCACAAGTAGTTAAATGTGCTAATCGCGAAAGCAGAATCAAGAGGGAAAATGAAAAATCCATCTAAAACCCTTGATTTTATGCACTAGAACCAGATACAAGTATTTTATTTGTCAACAAAAATAAAATGGTAACAGATTAACATTTTGAATGACTAAGCTTTTTTTTTCCTTCAACAATTATATCGTTACCGATCGCGCAAAATTTATTGAGAGGGTTACATTACGCTAGTTAGATTTAGTTAAAAAAATTCCAAATAAGTTTCAACAAATGCAGAAAAATGTGCTCTTACGATTGGTATTTTTTTTAATGTGCGCTTAAGTTTTCATTACCAAAGTTCCGACAAATAGCTGTTTTTGCGGTCTTTAATTAATACCCGCACAGTCAAACTCATAAAATGATGAGACCTAGCTAAAAACCTGTATAGCTCGATCAAGTCACCTTTCGTCCAAAAAACAAGAAAACTGAAATTAAAATTAAAATGGTCATCCGTTTAGGGGGGGGGGAGCCATGGTACCACAGACAGATGTACGCCCAGAGACCATAGTGGCTTAGTCGGCAAGACGTTGATCTCGTAACTGGAGGGTCCCGGTTCGATGCCAGCCGACAGAAGATACTCCGTGTTCGCTATTAGTGACAAAATCCTCGTGGTTCTCATTTCAGATCATTTCTTCTGGGAGTGCTGGATCAGGGGTTACTCGTCTCCTGGTGGGAATAAAAAACCGAGCTGTCTTCAGGAGCCCATCCAGCCGGCTAAACCAAGTTTACTGGTAGGTAAGAGAGATCCTAGCGCGTAGTGTAAATATACACTCAGACACAACAAACTTATAACCCTCTTTTTTGCGGCTTTGGGGGCTAAAAATACATTCTTAGAAGCTTGGAAATTAACCAGACACTGGTGTGCCCATGCTGCAACTGGGGGAAAAATTAGACTTACGCGCATAAAAAATATATAATTGCAATAATAAGTCACAAAATGCTAGGAACTGGGAAAAGATTCTTTAAAAAATATGTGCTGGGGAAAATTTTAAAAAGAGCTACATAAAATGTTTTTTTTTTTTTTTTTTTTAAATTACGTAACAACATTCACCTTTTTCTCACCAATCAATACAGAAAATAATTTTTCTAATGTTCCAAATGGTACAAATTTTAAGATTAAACTAAGAGGCTCCGGAGGAATCTCGCTTTACTTGCCAGCTATAGTAATCCGGTAGCGTCGTATGTTGAAAAGAATATCTTCATTAGTTAACTATATACCCGCTGGGGGGAGAACTGTTAACTATATAACAGTTCTTCCCATGCTTCTCTACATGCTTTCCCTTCTGCTTGTCTTCTCTTCAAAGTCAAAAAAATATATCTTGTAGCCAAATCTGTAGTTAAACGAGCTGATGTGTGCATCACATGACTTCCTTTTACTTCAATTTAATGTCATTTCCCCATTATTGGCAAATTCAATGTGATTCAATTGTTTACTCTCTAAATATCACCAACATTAGCCAAATTGAGACCAAATTTAAAATTTAAAAAAATTGCCAAATTTGTCGCCAAGTTGGTGATAAAATTTGGCGATCAAAAGACTGGTGATATATCGCCAAGTGTGCGACAAATTATAACACCACTTGAGTTTACATCGAAATTAACAATGATTTCCCCCAAAAAAGGGGCAAAACACCCCCTTAGGAACATCCGAATGCAACCAAAAGGGAAGGTGCACAACTACACCCCACTAGGAGTCTACGTATTAAATTTCAATTTTCTAGGACGTACCGTTTTTGAGTTATGCGAGATGCATACACACACACACACACGCACGTACGCACATGCATACGTACATACGGACGTCACGAGAAAATTCGTTGTAATTAACTCGGGGGTCGTCAAAATGGATATTTTGGGTGTCTGTACGTTCCTTGGCATATATCCACGTGTGATCGGATCGAAAAAAAAACTCAACATTAATTCGGGGGTGAGAAAAATGGAAATTAAGGCCGATTTTTGAGTGAAAATTTTTTCGCAAATACAATACTTCCTTTTTTGTAAAAGGAAGTAAAAATCGTTTTGACTATCCGTTTGATTTAAGTAATTTTGTTTTCTTAAAAAATGAATAGGATTATCTTTCTTCGAAGGGACACTGCTGGTTTTACTTATAGCATAAATTTGCTTATTTTTTGAAAAATTATTCTAGGTACTCTTTACTCAATTTCATTTTTATAAATATATTTATCTATTGCACATAAAATACTTGTAAAAACAAAACAAAAAAAATAATAATAAACTACTTAATTTCAAGAAATTATTTTACAACAATTCAAAGTGACAATATATTTTAAAACCATCATTTAAAGTCATTATCAAATATTTAATTTACATGCATCACAAAAAATTCCAATAATATCTTAGAATATTATAACAAAAAAAATCGTCGCCAAGTTGGCGAAAAAACTTGGCGACCAAAAGCTTGGCGATACGTCACCAAGTGTTTACCAAATTATAACACCACTTAAGTTTGCATTGATATTAACAATGATTTCCCCTCAAAAAGGTGCAAAAGACCCCCTTAGGAACATCCGAAAGCAACCAAAAGGGGAGGTGCACAACTAGACCCCACTACGAGTCTATGTACCAAATTTCAACTTTCTAGGACATACCATTTTTGAGTTATGCGAGATACATACGCACATACGCACATACGCACATACACACATACACACATACGCACATACACACATACGCACATACATACAGACGTCACGAGAAAAGTCGTTGTAATTACCTCGGTGATGGTCAAAATGGATATTTCGCGTGTCTATACATTCTTAGGCACTTTTCCGCATGTGGTCGAATCGAAAAAAAAACTCAACATTCATTTGGGGGTGAGCAAAATGGAAATTAAGGGGGATTTTTGAGTGAAAATTTTTTCGCGAATACAATACTTCCTTTTTTTGTAAAAGGAAGTAAAAAACAAAAATTGAAGGAATTTACCTTGGGGTATGGGGAGGATGGAGGGGATGGACTTCGCAAAAGAAAAGGTGGTTTGAAACCAATATAGATTCCATTTGCGCTATTTTGACATTAAAAAACAAAATATTTTGGAGGATGGTGTCCCCATCTTCAAGTATAGCTCTGCTTGTAGCAGAAAAGACAACATTTTTTGCACAGTATCAGATGTTAAGCGAGTTTTCCGCAGGGTTACGATAACATGACTGGATTTGAAAGATGAATTTCTTATTTCAAGGAAACTTTCAGCTTTTTGAGACTTTAATGTTCCCAAATTGGAGCATCAATTAAAAAAAAAAAGTCTTAAAAAATGTTGCTGCCATAAATATAATGCCAAAAATAAAAACTTTTGTTTCAACGCAAGTTTTACTATACTATACATAGTTTATTTCTTTATAAACTGTAAATTTAAAAACCAATTTCCGATTTCCTGATTTTGAAAAAGCTAAGTTGTTTTAGGTACTTACTTTGCCAACATTCCTGTATTTATAATACGGTTTTCAAATATTTGAAAAATAAACGAGTTTCTTCAATTAAGAAAAATATTTGGTATTCGTCGTGCAATATTTTTACTGTCGCCGTTAACTTGAGTAGAACAAAAATGAAAAATGTGCAAGTACTATTTCAATGAGCAGCAATTTTCTTTTTCTATGACTTCAGGAAATTAAGATGTTTTGTTTCAAAATTTTGTATTAAATATATTTATTAAAAATTTTCAGAATAGTGTCTGAGTTACATTACAGATGGCGATACGAGTCACATCTCATATTACTAAAAGTCTGTGAAGAAAAGGGAAAATCGAATAAAAATCTAAAGGAAGAGAGAGAGGATGGAACTTCCAAGTTATGATGAATCAATCAATGTATTAATGCATTACACCAAAAAAAGCAAAACTAAGAAGTACTACCTAATAGTCTGCGTAGTTATTGACTTTTCAATCGGTAATTGAAAAAGAAATCCCTTGCGTAAAAATTATACAAAATATTCTGACTTTGCAATTCAAGATGAAATTAGTTTTAAGATTTGCCTCATGTACGCAAAACAAGCTATCAAAAAATGTAAATTTGTTCTATTGAAAATCAAGTATTATTACTTCAAAATATTAAAAGTATTAAATTTTAGACGTAGATATTTTTTAGTTGGTAACATTTGAAAATGGCTGGTAGTTAAAGAAAAAAACCCTAGAAATTTTTCGAAATTAAGTTTAAAATACTCATTTTTTACCATGTTCGATGATATTAGGGAAAGGAGGTTTGTGAGCTCTCCCTGGATATTTTTACCAAACTAAATTTAAAAAAAAAGTGAAATTGTATTCTATCTTTGATGAGGTTTGGAGACGGAATGAGATTCGAAACTTCCTATCAGAATTTTTATAAATTGAAATTCTTTAAAGGTTTTGTCTAAAATCATAAGTGAGAAATAATGCTCGAGACGCCATCTTTGATGGCCTAAATATCAGCCCAATATTTTTGGGGGGCAAAACTGAAATATTCAATTATCTTACTTTTCATATCATTTCATAAAATTTTTCTTTGCATTCAAAAAATTCCGAGACTATGAAGGTTACCTCTCTACCTGAGTTGAAGAGAGTTCTACCAAAGTTGTTTCTAAATGCAGCATTTACTTTTGCTTGTTGTAAATCATTTTAATCACAACAGAAAACATAATGTTTTTCGCAAAACATCAGAGTTTAAGATAGATATTATGCATTCACAAACGAAATATTTACTTTAAAAAAAAGTTCATATTTTGTCTAATTCAGTGTGATTGTGTGGATTGCTTTTACATAAATATTTCGTACCTGCGTCAATATTGATGATGTGCAAATATATTTCAGACAATCTAAACTGTAAAATATTTTCCTCTCTCGCTAGAAATTCACTCTAGATTTTTCTAGAGCAGCGTTTCTTAGTTCTTTTAATCACTGGAACCCTATTAAAGAACCTCTTTTTTCGGAGAAACCCCATTTTTTCATTAGTAGCATAGTTTGAAGCAGCATTCTTAAAATGTTTTATTTACAGTCTAAGGGAAAATTATTCCAAATATAATTTTTTAATGCCAAAACGTAATTTTAAAAAATAACAAAATATAAAACCCGAAAATAATTTTTAAAAAAATGCAGACGCAAGCAAAGTTTTAAAGCTAAAAATTTGAGTTTATTTTGAAAATTAATTACTTAAATATTTTTTTTTTAAGTTTTGAAAAAAGCAAGGAAATTAAATATTGAGAGTCTCTTATGGAACCCTTGATTGATCTGCATGCAACCCCTGGGTTCCGCGGAATACAATTTAAGAAACACTGTTCTAGAGCTTATTTGTGCCATGCCGTGACGTTAATGGAATGAAACAAATTTCCATACAGTGTTTTAGGCAAGTATTTAAACCTTGGTGTACATGCGGTTCGTTGAAACCATTTAAACACATATAGTAATGTTGTAGGGGAGACCGGGGCAAGATGACTATGCTAACAATTTTTGTTGTTTATTAATTTATTTTTAAGGATAGTAAAATTATTTTTACATGAGCTGTTAGAGTAGTCCTTTGCAGTATTAAATATATTACCAGTTAATTTTTCAAATAAAAATAACGAAGGATATTTTTATTTTTTCCTAACCCTAACAAATCGTCATCTTGCCCCAGTACTGGGGCAAGATGACTTTGGATTTGGGGCAAGATGACGACGTTGAAAAAGGTGGAAGATATCTTATGTTTTGCTCACGTTACCTAGCTTTACAAATGATTACTGTGTTTTACTTCTTACAAAATATCAAATTAAGCGTAATGCATTGCAGCGTACTGTTGAAGCGTTACGTTATGCAGCTAACAAATAAAAATACCATTTTCATAATTGGAACATTCCTCATGCCACCACTTTTGGCTTTTACAGCACTGAATCCATTCTTCTGTTGCAGTGTCACACTATTCCTCTTTACAAGCAGGGCATCTTATAACACCATTATTTAAAGTTGTTTCAACTGGATTGCTTGGCATGAGTTGTATAGACTTGGGCCTACAGGAACTTAGTTTGAGTTTTTTTACTCCATTTTTAGCTTCACGAGCTTAAAATTTATCTTTTTTTTAAAATAATTAATTTTTTCCTTCCTCTTTGCTCCTTGTTCTGACATTTCTTTGATGGGTGTGCGTGTAAGAATGTGTGAGCTTAGTTTTCTGCTTTTCCTTTTTGTTTTCACCCATTGTGTTGCTTTAGGCAATGCAATGAAATCAGAAACACTAACAGGCTTCTTTGGTGCATCGGTATCAGCATTTGCCATAAATTCTGCTTCGTCTAGAGGATTTATATGTTGGTTTTCTCCTCCCAAGGAGTGAAGATTAGCACTATTATTCTCAGTTTCATTGCCAACAACATCATAGTCCGCTAAAAACAAGAGAATGAGTCTCATGCCTCATTCTTTAAATCCTTTAACGGCATTTTCCAAATGTAGCTGCTTTGAAGTGGGCGTTGCTTAAAACTCACCAATATTTTTGTCTGTGATAGTTTGTCCTCGATGAAAGACCATAAAGTTCTCACATGCTTGGCTGTATTAGGTTTTTAATGGGCAGAAAGATGACGCATCAGTAGCGAGAGACGATGCGATGTGTGGGGTGGAAACCCAACCATGATAATATTTTTCACTACAATATAACAAAGCCTGCAAAGTTATGTGAGATTTATGATTGTCAGTAACCAACAGAGCAAGAGATTCTTTGCTTGGTTCAATTCAGTCAACTAGTCATTAAATTAATTAGTTATAGAAGCTAAAGGTCGCGTGGACAAACACACAGACAAATAAGCGTTTACAGGGTTTAATAAAATGGACAATATAGTTATTTTAATAAATTCCGAAACACGGGGCAAGATGACAAGCTCGTCATCTTGCCCCACGTTGCTGCCCGTCGTCTTACCCCAGACTGCTTGCTTGAACGGATTTTTCTCCATTGCCATAAAAGAAGGCGACTAATTGATATTTATTCATGGTAATAGGTAGTATTTAAACTAAGTTACTCATAAATACTAAAGAAATACGATATATCTTCTCTGTATCTGTAGCAGAGCTTATTTACTCATGCATAAAAGTTAGACCGTGGCAACGGTAAACAATCAGCGCTTCAAAACTAACACAAATATCGCGATTTCAGCGTCTCTATACTATTGTTGAACGAACAGCGGATAGGAGAGCCAGTAGCATGCATTTGATGCAGATACCTAGTAGAGAATAGAAAAATTAAGGCATTCGTCATCTTGTCCGGCTCGTCATCTTGCCCCGGTCTCCCCTATATGTATACAGAAACTTTCATCATCTAATTAAGATATTAGTACATTATAAAACTAGTTTAATTGCTATCCCGCTACATCGTTCAATGGACGATGATTGGAGAAAAGTGCCATGAAAAGCATTTGTAAAATGAACTAAGCAGGGAATGTGAACACACTTACCAAAAAACAATTTCAAGTTGGAATCATAACAAAGAAAAACAGTTTGTAACAGCCGTGTTCGATATTATCAAGAAAAACATGTATTTTTCATCATCACTCGCATTTATTACATGTCAGAAAACTTAGGGACCTTATCATTCACTATTCGAGCCATTTAGAGTTAAAGTACATCAAGTCTATGCACGACTTGATCCACTTTACTCTGAACACCTCGTCAAACACAAAGGAGTCTTACTATACATGTACAGATACAAATATGACGACCAGCAACAGGCTCTTGGTCCAGCCATGCTGATTGAAGTCAGTTAATTTGTCTCCAATTAAGATCAATAGCCCGTTAAAAGCTATCCACCCCCTTGCTCATTACAGCCTCTTTTGGTAAACTGTTCCAAGTGTCCACAATCTTACTAAAATATTCAGTTTTGCTAATTTCCTGGTTAGCCTGATATTTGAACTGCTTAAAACAATGACCCTTCGTCACGCGTTCTGTGAAAAATTTAAACCAATTAACATCTTTCATTTTGATAAATTCAAGCAGACTCATGTCCCTTCTGACTCTTCTTTGTTCCACAATATACAAATTTTCAAGTTTTTTAATTCTGGTATCATAATGTAAGTCCGAAAGTCCTCTTACTAGCCTAGTAGAGCTTCTTTGAGCCCTTTCGAATAAAGAAATATCTTTCTTAAATAATATCTTTCTTAATACTGGGTGGGGCAGAGCAACTGTTGCTTCTTTGAGTTGCTAGTCATGATGCAAGAGGTGTTCTTCTGGGGGGTCTGGCCGTCCGACCATCCAAGTTGTAGTGGATAAAAGTTTATAAACCACTTAGTACAGTTGCCTTCATGGGTTGGACAAAGACACAGCGCGCAATCGCCGTACATATGTATGTTTCTTATATCCCGCCTATCAAAGCTACGCAGCGTGCATTCCGTGCGCGTTTCAATTTTGTAGTCCAAGGAAGCTTTCTGTAACAACTTGTTGGTGGTATCTGAAGTATTTGGTCTACAATAATCGTCCTAGGATCCATAATCTGCGAAAGATAGTTTAAAACCTACATACACGTCGCATTGAAAATAATGGGCCCCATCTGCCAGTTTATCTGCAATCTTTAAAACTGCGTAAACATATATTTTCATTGCTGTAGTTACGGTGTTTACAGATTAAAATTTGCATCTCCGCATGTATTTTTTTGATTGTACAACGAATTAAGCAAATTGCTCAGCCTCATCCTGTATGAAGTATACAGAGCTAAAGTGGATCAAGTCGTGCATGGACTTGATCCATTCTAGCTTTCAAAGTCTCATTTAATGTTTGAGGCTAATTGCCGTTATTTATAAACAATCGTGTGTTTAACCATCAGATATATGTTTGACAAATGAGTGCATGAATTTAAAACGATTATTTAGGATAACAGAAGTTCTGTTTTGTTCGAATTTTCTGTAATAAATATAAAAAAAAGCTTCAAAGCAATTTTAAGTCATGTAAATTAGTAACTAATTTAAGTCATGTACTAAGGTAAATAGCATTGGTTTCAAATATTTGATTGATATAACCCGTGAATCGAGTTGTATGTTAGCACGAATTCCTCGAAAATGTTTTGACTAAGGTGGTCCTTCTATTTTTCTCTAAAATTGCAAAAAAAAAAAAAAAAAGAACTTGTAATTAATTTTAATTATCCAGGTAGAAAAAACACAGTTGAAAACTAATTACAGTTGGTTCTCTATTTAACGACTGTCAAAAGACCACAAAAAATCATCTTTACATAGAATACGTCCTTAAATAGAATGCTTTTAAAACTACAGTGGAGCATCCGGGACTGTGAAAAGTCGTCTTTACATAGAGAAAGTCGTTAAATAGAATTTCGTTAAACAGAAAGCCAACTGTATTTATGAAATCGATAAGAATTCAGTGAGAGTGTTGATATTTCTTAATTCTAACGACTTGTCTTACATTTGGTACAGTTTCTGCTAATGCAAATCGTAAGTCATGCTCCACGTTTGTTGCCTAAATTTTTCCAAAGTTTATTTCTTAAACTTGCAATAGGTACTAAGCCAATGTTCACAGGGCAATTGATCTTTTCCTCTATGATTTGTGAGATATTTTACATTCGAGAGCCCTCTCAAACAGACAATATATCACGAATTCTATGAAGGGCAAAATAATCCCAAACATCAGCAGAAATAAAAGTTTTAATGATTTCCACGAGGAAAACAAAAGACTAGGTTAAAAGTAAAACACCCTATTAAACTTTTCTTTACGCTTATAAACATTTTTGAATTCCAGAAGTTTATTTTAAAACTTTTCACAAACCATAAATCTATGCATATACATTTTCTCGTTTCTAGTTTGCATTCCAGAGAAACTATTGCATGGAAGGAGCCTTAAATATGCATAAAAAATATCGCTGAAAGAAAAACTGTAGAGAAAAAGAAGCTGTTTGCTTCAGTAAACATATTGAAATGAAAATTTGAAAGTAGGCTCATTAAATAGGGGGCAGGGGATTTGTGTTTACCTTTTCGTTTGTCTGGCTCTAACTACTTCGGAAAGAGCAATTCAATTTGAAAAAACCCTTTCTTTGTTTTAAAGGTCTAGTCAAGGAAAGATCATCGCTGTAATTTCATTTCTGATTTTTAAAATGCTCGATTTCATAATTTTTTGCTAAGATATAAGAAAATTCAAAGCCTTGAAAAAATATTTTATGGTAAGCGGTTTTCTTACGAACATACATCATTAGAAATCATTTTGAACATGCAGAACATGTACAATGGACGAGCGGGTTTTATTATTTTTTAATGCTACTTTTAGCAGGTGGAATGTTTTTTTTTTTTTTTTTGAAGTGAATGTACCGACAATAAACCACTAAAGAATATTAAGTCAGTTACAATAAAAGTTTTCAAGAATTGTCTCATAAGATAATTTATCCATACTTGCTTGTCCCTTTATACATCTTCATTAATACACAAAACTATCAAAAGTATTCTTTAGTTTTAAATAAAAATCGTGACCGTATTTATGCTGCAATAATGGACGTAGTAACTTTTCGACGTACTAATAATGGGCCTTAAATAAAACCGCCTAAACATGAAGTCTAATTACAATTAATAATTGCTTTTTTTCAATACAATAACATAATCAGATACCGTCTTCAAAAATGAAAGCAGACTTTTTTGAGCTCAACCTCTGTATTATTAATAAAAAGTCAACCCCCCCCCCCCATAAGTTTACCATTTATGAGCTACCAATTGCATCAAAGTTTGAACGTTCGGTTCATTAATGATTATAAATATCAGATAAACATGTTAAAAGATCATTAAAAGCATAGACTAAATATCAAAATATCAAGTTATTATAAAATGATTTTATGCTATAGAAATTGTCAAACATACCCATTAATCGAATGGTTGAACAGCATGTGATCCTAAAATGGGCCACCATTTCAATACTACAGGTTTATTTTATGTTTTGTGAACATAAAAACCAGTGAATAAGTAAAATATAAAAAAGTGTGGGGCACTCAATGGTGATCTCGCCACATATATATTAACGAAAGTAACTGAACGACATTCATTAGCGAGAGAGAACAAAAACTAACTTTATTTTCAAGCATGGATGCCAACACTAGCGATTCGAATATCATAACAGTTGCCACTCAATATGAAAACAAAAAGTAATATAAATAAATTACCGCGGTTACAGTGAGACGCCACAAAGGCATTCCAGTAAAAAGTATTACTTTTTTTCAAAAATAAAATGACTTTAAGAAGTGGTACTTCCTGCTTAGAGAAATGTATTCGACAGGAAAGAAGTAGCTGCAAACCCTGTTTACGAGTAATAGAAACACTTGTATTTATCTCAAACAACAACGGGATTTTTTTTT
Source organism: Uloborus diversus (assembly GCF_026930045.1). NCBI lineage: Eukaryota > Metazoa > Arthropoda > Arachnida > Araneae > Uloboridae > Uloborus > Uloborus diversus. Next base: position 87,552,391 of record NC_072737.1, on the reverse strand, counting down.
TTTTTTTTGTACATTTAAAGGGGAATTTTAACCAATCAGTAAATATTTTATTTGTTTCCAGTAATGTCCAACAGGCTTGTTTTTAAAAAATCAAAGAAATGGCCCACTATTGGTACACTGCCCATTATTGGTACATTCAACCTAACATTAAAGCGCACTAGTGAAAGTCAAACTTTTTGAGTGAATTAATAAATAAATATATGAAAATTAACACCAATATGGTAATATGTTTAGAAATAATGCTCGAAAACTGGCAAAAAAAAGGGAGGATAATTTTTCCCGTTTTTGTTCTAATAAACAAATAGTATACTAAAAAACAAAAGAATGCTTTTACACTTAATACTAATTATTATAACTAAAAGCAAATCTTTTAATTCACGATGCTTGATGGCAGTTGTATAAAAAGCAAACTAAGCTAAGATTTTTCATCAAGCCCTTAACATTTATTTTAAGTCAATATACAACCTTACAGTACTTATTAATTAGGAACTGGATAGGAATTTCGCTAACGCAATTACTGAAGAGGAAAGGTTTGCAGGGACTATTAACAAGAAGTAATCTAATCACAGCCTCATTCCTAACTGGTAGTCGCTTTTTCCTTAGAAGTCTACCTAATTAGTCGTCGTACTTCTTGTATCCATTAATTTCAAAGTGAGACAGGTGCGACAAACTTATTATCATAAAGTTGCATTTTAGAATCATTTGCTTCTGTTTGGTGCATTCAAAATAGAAACATTTGATGCTCTTAGAGGAACTGAGTTTGTACTGTTCTATTCTAAAGAAAGATATCTCTAAAAATGTCTGGTGCTTGACATTTAAGAATTTAATTTTAAGTATCGTTTGAAACTTCATACATTCTATATTAAATTTGAATTCGATCGAACTGGAATGCTTGTATTCCCAATTATCTTCGCGATTGTGGCTTGCCTAAGGTGTCTGTGAAGTGGATAATAGAAGTAGAAACAAACATGTTTCGAAATAATATTGTTTTTATAGAGATAAAAATAAAATTTTAACATGAAACATAAATAAAAACAGGAACTGATGTCATAAATTGCCGACAATTGTATAAAAACTTGCTGGTGTATTACTCATTTGACGTCAAAAGTTAATTTACAAATCCAGTGTCAACTTTATGATATTGGCAATATTTGTCGAGTTTCTAATAGTTTTAACGCTGGCGATATTTATGCTGACAACCATTGCAAAAACGTGTAAATTTCATCGGTTCGTAAAAATTACAAATTAAGAAGTCTAGATACGTAAAAAGTTCCTCTCAATATAAGCAACATTATGTTTTATCCCTGTTTCTTTTACACAATGCATCCATGGACCACATTCACGGTTGGGCAACGGTCCCTTTAACTTTTCGTCTGCGGGTGTTTTGAAAGTATTCAGTGTTAGTAGTGCCATAGAAGCTCGTTTTATTCAAAGATCACTGGACTTCGTGAACATGCATAGGGCTAAAACCAACTAATAACTGTATGAAAAATGCTAAAAAAGGGATAAATAAACTAGAGAGAATGTGAGTTTTTTTTTCACCATATTTCTGATGAGGAGCCAAGACGCTTGAAATCAGGAATATGCGATTACAACGAGAGTATTTCGTACCAAATAAATCGTTCATTATTCTTTTACAACATTCATTAGTCAAAAACACTTAAAAACCTCATTTTTAAATAAAAATAGTAGTTTATAAGCCAAAATGGCATGTGGTAAGGTAACACACGCAGGAGAATCGAATTTTCGTCTGTACAGTACCCACAATGTCGTGTAATATCGTGGTAAACCCGCAGTGACGTCAGGTGAATTAAGTCCATTTGAAAACTGTCTTTGTGGTTTCCTCACTGGACCGTTTAAACTTTCATCGGTTTGCAAAAATTACAAATTAAGAAATCTAGATAGATAATATGTTCTTCTCCCTACCATAAACAACTTATGTATTTTATTCTTGTTTCTTTTACTCAGTTCATCCATTGTAAAACTTTCTTCGGTGGAAATTCACTTCCAAAAACTATAAACAGTGTTTTGATAAATTGTAATAGGTCAATTGTATTATTACTAAAATTTAAAAAATCAGAAGAATTTGTAAGGAGAAATGTCTCTTTCACAAAATATTAGAATTTTGGCAAAAAAGATTAAAGCCCTTACCAAGCCTGTTTCGTGACTTTTAGACGTTCAATAAAAAATTTCGAAATTTGAAACGCATACAGCGAAAATTCTTAGAAGTAACATAAACATATTAGTCAAGTCACGCATGTTGTAAACTGCATGTGCAGGTCTAATTGTTTGAAGCACATTTTTGTTTTTATAGTTATAACATAACACGTCACGGCAAATTTATGGAACGTCATCGCAGGTCATAATAGTCAAAGTCACAAAGTGAAAGAATTGTGATGTGTCACAGGAGTCATGCTGTTACACATTTGTAACGTATTTCAGGATTCTTCTCTGCGAAGCTGTTGTAACTAATAATTTGTTTTCCGGTCACTTTGTGGCGTTGTAAAGAGTCACTGCAACGTGATGTCGTTGCGGACTGTTGTTCATAAGCTCTGCAAGTTGTTGATGACTTTACCATGCTGTTTCATGACTGTCACGTGACGGTTATCCATATGAGACCGTCACATGACTCTCACGTGTATATTATATTTTAGTCACTGCTGTTCGATCTTACGTATATTATTACCTTAAGCATTTTAACGGCATTTTACTGACAGATGGAAATACTTCTAAAATTACAAAAAAAAAGTGCAATGGAAAACTGTCCCAAAAATCTGCTAGGAACTTACTTAGAATTAAACTTTCTGTATTGCTTTTTAAGGTAGGCGAACACATTAGATGTTTTTTAATTCAATATTCATTTTTCCTTTCTAAAACTATAAACTATTGTTAAATATGACCTAAATAAAACATTTCGACTATTTATTTGTTGAAAAAAAATTCTAATGTTTTTTTTAGCAAAGAACTACCATTTCCTTAACACTTCCACTGCATTCACTTTTTAATAATTTTTAGAAATTTTTGTGTCTATCTCTTCGTTAAATTTCGGAGAGTGATATGTTCCTCCAATTCGGAAATAATTATTTATAAACAGGTTTCAAAGGTAAAGGTAGATAAAGGTCTACCATAGAGCTCCGTGGCTCTATGATAGAAGCTTCGCATCATATGCCGGAGGTTGCGTGTTCGATTCCCGCCGGAGCCCTGGGTGTTATTTCCTCTCTATGTGCTGTAAATCTTTCTTGTGCTGTCTTATCTGTAAATAAAGAAGTCCAACCTTTCGAGGCAATGGCACCAATCTTTCCGTCGTAGTTTATTACGGACACGCCAACAACAACAACATAGATAAAGTGTTGAAAAATTCTCCCGAAAAATGTACTTTTGCCCCCTAGCTTTAATTGATCGGTATTTCAAAATCTCATATTGCATGAATGTTAGCTTTTCGAGGTTTACGTCACAATAATATGTTCCATTTCGACTTTTTAAATTCATAGAGTTATTAGTTTTTTTCGCTAGAGCTGTTGACGTAAATAAAAACGCGGTTATGAGAATATCAAGAAAGAAAAAATAAATGTCAATTATAAGCATTGCATTAGAATTTAGTAAATATCTTTTATTTTTTTCAATAAGTTTTCGATTTAAAAAAAAGGAAGATTTAGAAAGAAAAACATTTGTTTTTTCTAAATTTATCAAAATCTCAAAACAGACTTTTTTTTTGAAAATTAGGGTGTTCGTCTTCCTTAAAATAGTAAACATTTGCAATATTTTTTTTAGTAAAACACCCAGTGGGAAATTGATCTACTCAACATGGCATATATAGTATTATAAATTATTCTTCTCAAAGAACTATAATTGGATATTCACAACTGCAAAGCAATCAATTGTGACTGTTTTGTGTTTTAATAGTGGTTGATAGAAATCAATATGTCACACTTTTCCTCTGGCAGTCTAGTTGTGGAGTAGAGAGATAATTTATTTTCTCCCTATCGCTGCGTTTGCAGATTTGCTTCAATGAGGTTTGAAGTTTGAACTTGATTTAGTTGATTCCCAAAGACAAGACTTTCCTCAGGAGATCGCGTTATTTACTTCAAGAAAATAAAGAAGAATCAAGTTTGGAGTAAGGATTGATGAAATTTAATAACTGTAATTAAAATTTACGATGAGAATTTGTGATCGATTTCTACTTAATTGTTTTTTTCCCCGAAGGGATGAATTCGTAAAATCTAAACCAAATTATTTTTAAGAGCTAAGTAAATAAATTATTCAAAAAAAAAAAAAAAAAAAAGGAATTGAACAGGGGATGTAAATAAATGTATTTAGGTTCTGTGAAGCAGTTTTAAAAATGAATATAAAAACATTATTTCTAAACAATATTCAAGCATTTTCTGTTAGAAAAGTATAGAAGAGCCTCAAATAACTGAAGCAACAGAGCCACCTTTGATAATTGGCTGTAAGTGGGCAGCGAAAGCTTCAACTCGGGATTTAAACAAGCGAACATTTTCAAAATAAAAACATTATTATAAAATGTAATTTTTATAATAATGTTAGTATTATTAGAAACAACAGCTTTCTACAAAATGTGTTTAAATTCACAAATGTCGAAATATGCAGGGCAAATTTAATGGGACATAATATAGTAAAATGTAATCGAAAATTGTGATAAAAATGATTTGACTAGTTCGTTGTTGTGTTCACCAACTTTAAGCATAAAAAGGTTTTAAAATAAATAATTTTGGTTGATAGAATTTAGAGAATCTGAAGTCAGTTAAATGAGTATCTGCTTAAAAAGTTTTGAACAATAACCTAGGTTCTACTGTATTCCAATATTGAAAACATCTGTGCTTTTTGTGTGCATTTTTTGTATTGGTTAACCTTTTCATGAAATAGTATTTGGGTATTCAAAACTGTATGATTCTCTCAATATACACCTTGCTTTGCGTAAATATTCAGAAATTAAGCTTAGAAAACATCGAGGTATGTTTTAAACATGAAATTATTATACTAGATGCTCATTTGAAATTCAAAGAACCTTACTGCAGGTAGATGGAAATATTCTTCCGGAACAAGTACAACGATTTTGATGCACAACTGCTTCATAATGTGGAACGTTATCCGTACAGAATGTAAAGTAAGATAACTAAGATAAAGCTAGGAAAGTTTGCAAACAGTTCAACGGGCTACTAAAAAACACGCTGTTATCATTGTTTTGCTAAAATATTCATGCATTATTGTAACATCATTTCTTCGTTTTGCATTTTTATTGCTATTTTGCTGTCTAGCTTCAATTTGAAGCAGGAGTTTTAAGAAAAGCAAGATGTTCATAAGACAGGGGGTGGGGATCATTCTTCGGCATGACCCCCCTCCCCCCATGAAATTGTAGTCCGTATCAGCCATTGATTGTAAGGTTTTAACGTACAGGTATTATTATAAGAGGAGTAAATACTACAACTTAATCATTAATGATTTAGAAAAAAGCATAATTCTTAGAAAGGCAGCTGAAATTGTAATTTAAGTAAAGAAATTAAAGAAAAAAAACAAGAAACGTCAGAAAATTTACAAAAATTATATTAAGTTACTTTTTAAGACGTTTCACCTAAAATTATGTAGTAAATTTTCGTTTGAATATTTTCTATTTAACGGACCAAAAGTCTCGTCGTCCACAATTGTCGTAGGTCAGCGGCATACCGAAATTATCAGACTCTAGTCACCTTGTAAGAGTCTCACCCTTTTTTTTTTGGCACCAGTGACAACATAAAAATCTTTGCTGCTTTTTTGTGACCGTCTATCCCTTTTTGGCACCAGTGACAACATAAACATCTTTACTGCCTTTTGTGCCCATTCCATCCTTTTTGGCACCAGTGACAACCTAAACATCTATCTGCACTTGCTTTCGTTGCAACCACTTTACCAAGGTCATTGCTTAGATAAACTCCAATCTCGTCAAGAGTTCAAATATTAATACGCAATACGCGTATTCGTGTATTGTTATGGCAGCTACTTGAAACCAGAAATCAAGATGCCAACTATTCATCATGGTGTTCTTGTACATGATAAATGTCAAATGCCTCAGCAAAATCATTCAAGTGCAAATCAGTGGCAAACTTTGGGACCAAGTGTTTTCCTCCCTACCTTAATATATTAAACATAAAATATGTCGTACAAACGACATACATGCTTGTTTTGATAAATATTTTCCTTTCAGACAAAATTATAGGTGGTGTAAAAAACATTGAAATGTGCATTAACGAGTGTGTATGATATGAATGTAGTATGTAAAACAAATGGAAGGAACCAAAATTTTCAGCCGTTTTAAATTATTTTCATATCTACTCACTTTCTTAAAGTAAAAGTGAAAGTTACATGTCAAAAAAATAAATTACGCAAGATATTTTGGTGAACCATTTAGTTTTAAAGAGTTTACACTTCTTGCATTCGTACGAGTTGAATCGTTTAATTCGTTCTATGTTTGTATGTACCACTGTGGTGGGCTGGTTTGATCATTCATACTTATTAGCCTTCATTACTTTCTTTTCTACATATTCTGAAGAATATGTACAAAATGTATGTGTTGATAGTAGTCATAAGACTTTGAAGATACATTTTTTTTCATTTAATAGAGTTTTGAAAAAGGTTCATGGAGATTATCACTCAGCGTTTGCCCTTTCAATATCACACAACTGCTGGTTATTTGTATATGGTCATTTCATTGATGCACTATCCTAGTCGTTAACACGGATTAACATAACCACCTTAACCATCGAGAGATGACAAAACCAGTCATCCCTACAGTTTAAATTCAAAGTTGGAGCGAAAGGAATTTTTCCTGCCACTTAAAACCATTCTATTTCCAACAAAGCTAAGAAGGGTCTTTTGTCTTTGTGCAGAGGTTAGGTTAGACCTCATTTAGAGTATGCTGTTTAGTTTTGGTCTCCTTCCTTGATATTTCTTTATTGGAAAGAATTTAAAGAAAGGCTACTTGGCTAGTGTGTGGACTTTTAGATTTAGATCACGATACCGCACTTAAAAGGCCTAATATGTTATATCCTGGAGCAAAGGAGAGTCAGAGGGACATGATTCAGTTGTTTAAATCTATCAAAAAGAAAGGTGACAATGGGTTAAATTTTTGCATAGAAAGCTGGACTAGGTCTTATTGTTTTAAGCTATTCAAATCTCAGGCTAACTTGGAAGTAAGGAAAAAATACTACTTTAGTAGGGTTGAGGACACTTGGATTAGCTTACCGGTAGAGGCAGGGTTGAACAAGGGAGTAGATAGCTTTAAGCGGGTCATTGATCTTCATTGGAGATTAATAAATTAACTAGGACCAGTCTAGTTGGGTCCAGAGCCTGTTGCTGGTCGTCACATTTACATGTGTATTTACATGTATTTGTAAACTAAAAACAGGTGACTGGACTTTTGGGTTGATAAAGTTAACCACAACGTACCCTGCATGTTGTCGATGGTTTTTTATATGCTTGGACATCGAAACTCAAAATCGTCCGATCACAAGTCCCCATTTCTATTCACCTCATTCTCTTAGGCTTTTTCGAATAATTTGTAACGTTTTTCTTCTAAACTTCCTCGATCGTCTTGTTCAAGCTCATTTATTATGAACGTTTTAAAAGCATGGATTGATTTTCTTACAGTAACAACAAAAAAGAAGAACGTTTCGATGCTTTATTTATTTTCTTGAAAGAAGTGTATTTTAAACAACTTTTGAATTGTTTCTTTTCGTATCTTATAATTCATAAAAAATGCACTTTTCTCAAGAAACGAATTGTAAATTATATTCGGATTTCATTCTCGTTCTGTATCTCAGACTAGAAGATTTTTTTGCAATCAGAAACTTTGTCGAAAAGCTAGTAGCTAATGGAAAAACAAATCAAAATAAAAGCTATATATTTCTAGAACAGTGTTGGGCAGGGAGAGGGAAGCCTCAGGCTGTTATTTTCCCTTATTCTTCGTCGTCATCAGTTTTAGTTATTACGTATTTTGTGGGGTGTTTTCTTTTGAAATTGAATGTTATCCACTTGTTTTTATTCCTTCGGGCGCATTTTTATTTACGTTAGTACATTTCAATTCTTTCATTCTTATAAACTTCCTTGTCTTGAAGGACTCGGTATTTCTTGTAACGTTTCCTATTTCAAAGCCCAATCCTTTTACGAAACTTAATATTAGTAAAAAAAATTTCCAGCTGCAGTTTTTTTCTTTTTGAATCTATATTGACTTAAGATGAAAAATAAAAGTGCATTGTGCTCATATCTAGAATCTATTCAATGACCTGTATAACTGCTTCAGGGTTCTCACTACTGTTAGTCCTTCGAACACTAGGCATGAAAATGTAATTTAAATTTAAAAACAATTGTAAGTAGGGGAACATGGGGCAGAGTGAAATGGTAAAATATTTACTCTGCTTTTAGCTCCACTTATGTGGTATTATTTTCACTATATAGTACCAGATGTAGTCTCTTCTTCAAGAAGCGTTCTCACACTGTAAGACAGGAAATTTGTATTTTCATTTCCAACCTTATTTTAGCGTAACGTTGTCACGTCACTTGTTATCGGGATAACAATTTTACTTGTTTTGTCAAATTTAGAAAAAATTTTATTTTAAAAATTATTTATTTTGTAAAACTACAATATTTTGTGAGTTAGAACTTCTTTTATGTAACGAAATTACGCAACATTATTATTGACTTTGAACAAACGAAGATTTATAATTAAAGAAATAGGAATAGGTGAAAGTTATATATATTAAGGAATGTGCCATGCCCGGAGACAATGTCACATTTAATACAGTCCCAGGTTCATTAAGATATTACAGCAAATTTACCACTGCGTTCACTTTTATTTAGGAGTTAAATTAATTTGCTTTACGTTTTTGAGTTTCCATGCATGATTCAAGGAGAAAAATGATAAAAATAAAGCTTTGAATTTTCGATGGCTAATTTTAAAGCATATATATATATATATATATATATATATATATATATATATATATATATATATATATATATATATATATATATATATATATATATATATATATATATATATATATTTTGAGGAAAACGGGAAAAAACTAATGGATATTTCCACTTTTTTTGCTTTCCGAAAAACATTTCCAGTGCCCTTTTTACATGTTGAAAATATTAATTTTTACCATTTTCGTTATTCTAAGCCTATATCTGATAAATGTACGCTATATACATAGGAGTCTATACAAATAATAGTTTCTATACAAGGTAATACAGTTTAAAATATTTCCTTAAAACGAACAATAAAAAAAATGCGAAAAAAAAAAAACTATTTTCAATGAATACATTCCTAATATAAAGATCTGAAAAACGTAAAGTTGAGTTTTACACAAGTGTAAAGCATGAATAAAATAATAAATTAATAAGTTAATTAAATGAGCTAATTAAAAGGAAATTAAAAACGTGAGGGTAAAATGCTTTAATTAAAATATTTTCCGCCTATTTGCGTAGTTAAAGTTTCATTTTGAAAAAAAAAGCACACTTGAAGTTTAAAAATGAAAGGAAACGTTAAAAATAAAACATTTTTGAACACATAAGTAGTTGCTGATAGAGAAACGTTACGAGAATTTTCTTTCTGCAAAAAGGGAGTTCCGTTAAATTTAGCAACACTCTCGCGATAAGAGCTCTATCTGGTACCTCGTTACATGGTAATGTTACATAAAGTAATGTTACAGGGACGCTGCGCTTGCATTTTTAATAGTACAACTGTTGGAAATATTTCCTGTAGCAAAGAGTAGTTTCAGTTCTAAAAAAAGGGGGGGGGGGGTAAAATGATCAAATGGGAAGAAAAATAAAATGAAAATAATAAACTCTGGAAGTTATTTCGTGCCAAAAAGTTAAATAAAGAAACGTAGAAGCACCATATATATTCAGAGGGAAAATTGACTTTATTCATTTTGAAACATAGCTTTCACAGAATTGAAAACGAAATTTTGAATTTGATAGTAGTTCTATTGTTAATTTAATTTCCGAAAAAAAAAAACAGAAAAATATTACGTCCAGTAAAAAAAGCAGTGAAAATTACTGTAAAGTCAAAAATTTAAATTATCTCTAGAAATTCTTTTATATCAAAAGCATTCTTTAGCATTTTTTGTGCCATCAAGTTTAAGGTACATCGAGATATGTAGCTTAAAAAGGAATTAATTATACGGAATCTGAATGTTTGAGCAAACGCATGGTTATAGTTTAAGGGAACATTAAAGTATTAAGATTAATTTTTTAGGTGAAGTGATCAGTTGTAGAACCAGTTGGGGCACAAGAAAATTAACCGCATTAAAGTCTGGCCGCAAAGAGTTGGCCCTTGGCTCCGCCTTGTTTCGGAATTGCTCATTTACTTGAAGGGGATGGAGAGGAACGTTAGAACGGAATTTGCAATTGTGTCATTGGTTATAGAGCTTGAATAGGTCACCTTGGAATTTAAGAAATTAGCCAAAGAGGTAAAACATTTTAATTTTGTGCGGTCAAGGCAGATGTCTCATTGGGCAAGTCACATCCTACGTAAATGGGTGGGTTTTGATTTTACTTCTTACAGCAGCCATTGGTCGGAGTTAACAACGCCTCCTATAACTAATTCCAATTGAAAATCGGAGAAAGTTGGGTTGCAATAAAGAATGCTAAGCTTGTCATTTTTACTTTTTCGCCAAATCATTGCAGTTATTGCTGCAACTTAAACTCTTCTGGTCTAAATAATCACATAACGAAAATATACTAGGAGTAAATTTGTTTTCATAACGCCAAAATGTTGCTAAACTCAAAATATGGCACGCTTCCTTTCTTCATTCTCTATCTGTTTTAAGGAATGGACTCGTTTTCTCAAATTATTGACAAGGGTCACTTTTTCGTGGTCGGAGTATACCACATCTGATTTTAACGCATTTGATATTTGAAATTAAATTATGAAGATTTGCGATTTTACAGGTTCCTCTGCAGCAATTCTACATCCTCAAAATTACGACCTTAAAGCAAGGGTTTTCATTCCCAAAATCCTGTTCCAGACTCCCGCATCATATTTAACTGGACTAGCTCCGCGGGATTGAAAGTTTAATCCCATAAGATTTTGAAAAGTCTCTGATTTATCTCCTTTCCCTTGTCTACCGGAAAGAAAAATAGGAAAACGTTTATGTCGAATATGTTTGATGTGATAGCAACTTATAATAACAAAAACCACAATTTGGCAATCCAAAAACCATTGGATATAGAGGAGGGCCCAAAGCGGGTAGGTCGCCCAAAGCGGGTAGGCATTCATATGCCACCGCATAGTGTGCAAGCGGGGGATATGGAGTGCATGGCGGGATGGAGCTTGTGATTAGTTGAAAACTAGTTCATTTATTTATTTATTTATTTATTGCCCATACGTTATTCTGACACCATCCACCTATAAGCTACGATAGTTATTCTGTTTGTTTCTTTTTTAAATTTATGATTACATTTATTGAAATAAAAAACGTGCTCTCGGACAAAGCGGGTAGGGCAAAGAAGGTATACGATTTAATCATATATTTATTTATATTTTGTTGGAAAATGTACTGACTTAGAGTTTTCTTTTCAAATAGGATAAGTATATTTTAAAAAGTTTTTTTTACAATAGCAATCAGTTAATCCATTAATTTAATAAATTATTTCTTTATGTTTTATAAACAAGTATGCTGACTTAAGTTTTCAATTTAAATTGTGTAAGTACAACTTTTTTTTATAATGGCAGCTAGTTGGTCAATTACTTTAATCATTTAAAGCTTCATATTTGATTGCCAAGTGTATCAAATCACAATTAGTTTAGCTTACCCGCTTTACCCCGCCTTACCGCTTTAGGCTTCCTGGTAGGGCAAAGAGGGTTTTCAAGTGTTTGTAAAGTTTGAAAATAAAGAAATATTGGGTTTGAAATATTGCATAAATCACTTTTTATTTTAAAGTTCACGAACCCTGCAAGGAAATGAAATTGAAATTCTTACGATAAGAATCTAAAAACTATAATTTTCGTACGTTCAACTTACCCACTTTGGACCACCCTCCCCTAGCTTTCGAAAGTTGCAATTCTTAAGCGAAGACCCAGCATGGCTCCCATAAGAAAAGAAAAATATCTTTGGATGGAGGTAGCGATAGTGTGAATTTTCTGCGAATTGTTTAGATTTATTTATTATTTAAAAAACTAAATACAGAGAGCGTTTTCAATAAGTTTCCCGTTTTCGCACAAAACTTCCTCCGAAAAAATTTAGTAGGCATCTGATATTTTTGTGGGCATACGTTTGAGAAACTTATATTGTCGCTTTTGAAAATGAATTTGTTATGATTACATGACATGCTTATTGAATTCAAGATACAATAACTTAAGTTATAAAAACAACTTTTTCCAATTGAGGCAGTAAGATGCAAAGGGATGTAAGCGCCAAAATTAAAAATTTGGAGATCACCATAACAAATGGTAGGTAACAATCTCCTCTGTTATGGTGCAAGAGATTGTATTAGTAGTCGCAGTGAGGCTCTACAGCATGATTTAGAAAAACTTTTTAATAAAAGCCTACTAAGGACCGCAACTTTAAGTGCGTTGGTCTCACAGCTTCAAAATGTCTTTGCTTCTCACTGCTTTAATTACAGCACAAAAACTATTTTACTTGACATTAAAACCCACCTTTCATAAGTGTAAAGCCAATCCCGCGGAATACTCTGATCCTGCAGGATAGGCTTCAGATAATCCCGAAATCCCGCAGGATTTAACTCAGTGCGGGATTGGAACCCTTATTTTAAATTAGTTTTATTTGTTGTGAAGAAGATTGCTTAAAAATTTAGGTATAAATTTCACCTATCCTATTAATTGTGATGTAATTTAGTTTTTACCATTTACTTCACACATAATGTGCTCTGTGATAATTGAAAAAACTGAACTGGTTATTCTTCTTGTTTTGGCAGGTTAAATGTTGAAGTTAAAAAAAATGTGTGTTTAGCATACATTTATTGTGTATTGAATTTATTTGTATAATTTCCATTTTTAAACAGTTTCAGATAATATCTGCTTAAGACTTTCACGGACGGCGTCAATATAAAGAGATACCTTTTCCAGGTTTATTGGCCGTGGTCTGCCACTCTGCCATCAGATCTTCTGGCCACGACGGTTCAAAACAGATTTACGTCCGCTCCCATTTCGAATCTGAACTCCAAGCCCCCTTTTCCATCAGTGTATTAATCAGAGGCGACCGTCATCCAAGAGAAGAACGCAATCAAATCAGGAACCGGCATCCACCAGCAGTTTGGGAACGACATCTAATAAGGAACCAGCACCCACCAGAGGTTTACTTAAATACCAGAGCGACTGCAGCAGCTATCAGTCATCTCGAACCCTTTCACTGATGATGTCAGCCGCAAAGCTTGACGAAACGCTTGGAATTCCTTTTTCCTTGAGACCACGGCCAATAGGCCCGGAAATGTTATCACTTCATAATTTCTGTTAGAGTTAGAGGGATTCAGTGGTTTGCATTTGACCTATGGTCTACGAATTGAGACTTTTATTGAAATTTTTGAAGCTCTAAACCAATCGTGGACATCACGATTTTCTCCCTACATCAGCTTTACGGGAAGATACGTCACAGATTCCATTTTCCTTTTAGCTTACTTGTAAATGAATCCAGTTACTCTCAGGGATTGTATGCCATGCACATAATTTTATCACGGAATACATCCAAAATAAAATGAGAGATCTAGAGTACAAACATTAAACTTTTTCTTCTACTTACCCGAAACAGACCCTAGAGTGTTATATAAAGATATATTACATCCTTTTTTTTTGCATTTCCATAAAGTTATATCTGAATTCAACTGTGGGCCTCGTTGTAAAACGATCTAAAATATTTTAACGTTTCAGAAAAAATATAGGACGCGTCTGAGAAAGAGCCAAAATATTTCATCATAGCATATATTT